>NC_056524.1:93558246-93604964 GCF_019175285.1 Sceloporus undulatus | reverse complement strand
TGGTCTACTTCCTCAGGTGCTCAGTTAAGGGTGAGTGAGTGAGTGAGAATCAGTTTATCTATTTTTATTGTTATTTTAATAAAAAATAGAATTTACCAACAGTTGTCAAATTCAAAAATGGGAGAGGCTTAGTGTGAATCTAGGTGAAACTGCCAGCTATCTTACTGCCAGTACAAACCCAAACAATTTTGTTGCCTGAAGGCAGATCGTCTCCCCAACTAGGGTCAAATCTTTTAAACCCTTGTTCTCACGAATAACTAACTTGATCAGCAGTATAGACAACAATTCCTGTGTTCCCAACCCCTTTCCAGTGCCTTCTGAAGGAAGTCTTATGGTAGATGAACTCTGCTGCTACCCTCCAATGCAATATCTGTACGGTATTTTGAATATACCTGGCTGTTGCCCAAATTCCCATCCCTGAACCCTACCATGAAAAAGTAAGAGACAAAGACTTTCAATAATAAATGTTCAAAATAAAATCAGGTATGTTGTCTCCTACCCAAAAATGTTTTTTCATGACTTTATAATTAGTTCTTTTCAAGACCTACACTGAAGAATTTTAGCTTGTTAACTACTGTGCACCTGTGTCATACGTGGGCGCACATTATGCGGCTCCCAGCATGAGCTGAAAGTCACGCCATTAGAAGCGCCACCATATGCTGGAAAGAGTAATGGTTCATGCGCCTGTGATGTGCGCACTGTGCACTGCCATACATCGCCACAGGCATGAGCCCCATTGTTTTTAATGGAGCTTGAGCATACCCAGAATTTCCCTTATGCGGGGGGGGGGGGGTCCAGAACAGATCCCCCACGTAAGGGAAGGGACCACTGTATAAAGCAAATACTTTATTTATTGATGGATACAGTCATGGTAATTGACATATGACAGTAAGAAGATGGGCATTGGCTACAAATCACCACAAGTTTAATTGTATTTAATACCATTTCCTTGTGTCTAATTCTGTACATAATTGTAACAATAATCTTTACTGCAGATAAAATGTAAATACATGTAAAAACTTGATTACTTGAAATTTCCAGCACTTCTGTTCACACTGATAGGATAATGGATTCAAGCAACTCATATGGTATTATTTTTAATAATAATAATAATAAAATTTATTTATATACCGCTAGTCCAAATTCCAAGTTTGATCACAGCGGTGTACAACAGAAGTGATACATTATAACATTAACGAACAAGTATCACTGACAACATGTTAAAAACATCCCAATACAATTTAAAAACTATAAAACATACAACCTTAAAACACGCACACAAAAACTAGCTGGATACAAGTGTATATCAGAAGGGAGAACTGCATAACATCAGGACATATGGGGGAAAGCTTGTCGGAAGAGGAAGGCCTTTAGTTTCTTCCTAAAAAGATCAAGAGAGGCGACGGAGTGGAGCTCATCACGAAGGGAGTTCTAGGTTTGTGGGGCCGAGAAGGAGAATGCCTTTTGTAAAGACGAGGTATATTGCACCTTAGGAACCCTCAACCGATACTTCCCGACTGATCTGAGAGTGCGGGGCGGATTATATGGGGAGAGGCGGTCCTCCAAGTACCCTGGGCCCAAGCCATTTAAGGCTTTTCTTCAGATTTATAAAACATTTTTGTTTCACTGTTGGGTACTGCTGTCACATTTTGTGGGGTGTGGAAGTGCAACTGGACACAACTCCAAGGATACTATTAAAACCACAGATGCATGACTAAATAGTTAGGATTACTCTTTTATGTTAATTTTATATTTTAAAATTTACAACTGGCTAGATGAATAAACCATTTAAAAAAGAGGAATACACACAAACAGAGACAGAGAGATGAATCAGATAGGCCAAAAGGAGCAGCCAGAGACTGCCCCAGCTCTGATCGCCCCAGGACCATGGTGACCACCTGGCCTGCACTTGAAGCAGGCTGTTGCCACGGTCCCAAATGAGCCTCTGCCAGGAGCAGCTTTTCACCACTACATTTGCCAGCAGCTTTGGGCCACTTGTATTCACACAACCTCAGAGCAGTTTCTGACCACTTCAAGGGTGTGCATCATATAAACAGCAAATACCAAAGTGGCCAGAAGCTACTCTGTTTGGCCCATCTGTTTTGGGTGATATACAAAAGAGAAAAACAGATCGGGGGGAAATGTCCATCAATTAAATTTGTGTAAGCAATGCATGCCAGGACCCCAGAGTTCATACAAATTAAAAGAGCTATGTTCTCTAAAGTAACTATTCCAAAGTACCTTTAAAATTGGGACCCTGTCTACATTTTGAGTCTGGCAAGATATCTGAAAGCCTGGAATTTTAATCTGCTGATTTTTCAGTTTTTAACAAACATGCTAAAAGACTACCACCAATTATTAACTCATATTTTTACAAATGAAGATTTTCCTCACTTCCTCATTAGCAGCAAGACCAAGATTTTTTAATTTAAAAACTAATCATCAAGGTAAGAGAGTCAGTCTCATCTGACAACAAATAAAAGGAGACATTATTCCTTCTTTTGATGAAGATATGTAGCAGCTTTTCATGATTTTATTGCCAATCATTATATTTGTCAAAAACCATTATAGACTCAAGGCAAGGATTATCTCTTCACACGAAAAACATACAGAACTAGAATAGCTCCTGCTTATATGAACAAGTATGAACACTTTGAAATCCATAGCAACAGACTATGTTTCCAACATTTTTAGGAATACAATTCATAAGCAGTACACCAAGTATTCATAGTGGGCTCTTGCAGCAGCCTGAAGATGGCTAATACGAGAAAGCTTATTTCTATTCATGAATCCAATAGAAGACAAATCAGGGGGAAATTGGCCATCAAAAATCGTAATACTAATACTACTAATAATAATCATAATGTTATCAAATAAACAAATAATAATAGAAATAATGGATGGTGGTGCTGATGATGTTATTAAAGCCAGTGTATATGTTGTTCCATAACATAATTTCACAGTGTAAATATAAGCTGTGAAACAATTAGAAAAGGAAAACTGAAGCTTTTGGATCGTGTAGCCTTCATCTAAGAAGAAAACACATTCTCTGATTGTAGAAACCTATAATTTTGGAACATTACTGGAATTAGTTTAAGCCTCTTTTTTTCTTTTAAAAAAAGATTTATTTCAGGAACAAAGAGCCATAATTTCTTTATATGCCTCTGACTCAGAATTATCTAGAACTGCATCTCTGCTGAAGAAGCTATTCTTTGTCTTCATAGTATGGCTTAAGGGTTGGATCTCTATGAAATCAATTTTAGGTCTGGCAGTCTTAAAAGCACACACAAATACACCAGCTACAGATATTTCTTCAGTATGTCTACTTTTTGAGGTGTGTGTGTGCTTTTTTCCCCCTTTCATTTTTATTGCATGATATTAGGGACCACAAATTACACAATACCAGAAGGCTATAATTTGGTCTAGAGTTTCTGCTTTCTACTATTATCAGATTGTTCTATTTTGATGTCAATAGTCATATTTTAAAAATCACGTATACATGAGAAACAGACAGGAAATAAACAGAATTGGCACACAGATGTACACATCTGAAGTTTCTGAAAACTTCCGTTCCATTAACCTCTATCTGAAATCCTCACAAAGTAAATAATCAGCATACACTTATGGTTAAAATGATATTCCTCACACAAAACAACACTTGGATGTCCCCTTTGCCATACCTCAATTTTGTGATGCATGTTCTGGGGCTATAGAATGGCTGTGTGGAGCTATACTGTACTGCATATTATTGAGAGCAGATAAGGATTAACAATATAAGATCTGTAAACAAAGGACTTTCTCTGCAGAATAAAAGGAGCACTTTAGCAGCAGACTTGCATTGTATCATTTCAGTTATTGTTAAAACAATCTTAATATATGTTTAAATATATTCTAATGAATTCTATAATTTTGTATATTTATCTTGCTAGTTTGTTGCATATTTTTTATCTTCTTTAAGTAATGCTGTGTTTAATGTTTATTGCCTCATGTTCTGTGGACTGCAGTAAAGGGGTTGATTAATAGATTGAATTGAAATGACTCAGAATGTCAAGTTGCATCTTCCAGCAATCAGCACCTGCCTGATGCCTGTGTAAAAAAAAATATTCTCAAGGGTCTTAAGCCTCTTTTGGCAAAGCCTGCTCTAGTCTATAATGAGGTATGATCACAACAAGAATCACTGCAGAGTCGTTCAGAAGCATGACGGCAAAAATTATAATCTAGAAAGAACACACCGCAGTGCTTTGCTTTTGCCTGAGTCTACAGGAGCCAACATGGTGTACTGGTTTGAGCATTGGATTATGATTCTGGAGACTAGGGTTAGATTCTCACTTGGCCATGAAACCCACTGGGTAACCATTGGCAAGTCACATGCTCTCAGTCGCAGGGGAAGGCAATGGCAAGCCTCTTCTAAACAAATCTTGCCAAGAAACCGCCATAATATGATCATTTTAGGGTCATCTTAAGTTGGAAATGGCCTGAAGGCACACAACACACACAGATGAAAGGGCAAGATTCTATCCCCTTTCTTTCCTTCCCTGATATTGAGTTAATTGACTACTAACTGCCTTTGAACTCAATTTGGAGCAACTGAATTAAGATGAGGACAAAGGTGGGGTGTGGGAGAAGGAGAGAGAAACTGGGACATTTAAAAAGCACCTGATTAATCTGAACTATCCCTGCCAGATTGGGACCATTGTAATTTATGATACAGTGTTGTGTGAGGGACACGCAACATGCCTGGGTTAGGTGGCTACGCTAGCTCCCCATAACTAATTGGGGGCTGCTGTTGTGCTTCTCTGTCCTACCACTTTGATAGCTACCACAGAATTTCCCATTGCTGTTGAATTACTACCACAGTTCTGTGGTGTGATAGCTAATATTATCTCGGGAAAGGTCTCTATTTATATCTATATCAAACATGCAGGATACTTTTTTTAATCTACTGATTTTAGAATTTCCCTTTGTTGTTGAACTACTACTACAATTCTGTAGCAACTCTGGATGGTGTAGTGCAGTGCCAGATCAAATACCCTGCCTGTCTGCAAGGCAATTTTTAACCTTTTTTTAAAAAAAAAGAACTCCTGTGGTGTGGTAGCTAATATTATCTAGGGGAAAGTCTCTGTTTAAATTTATATCAAACATGCAGGAGACCTTTTTTAATCCACTGATTTTGGAATTCAGTATTTACCATAACTTTATTGTACTAAAGAAACTATGCAAACCAACAATTACACACAAACATGAACAGGAGATCTGTCATAAATGTAGGATCAGGTTTGTCTAACCCAATCTGGACATTTTTCTGGTTGCCATGTTTATGATGTCATGTAAATCACTCTCTGTTTAAATTCTAGTATCAGAGGCAAGATTTAATTGTTTAAGTCTTGGAGACACCAATTATTTCTTATTTCCATTCCAAATGTTCATTATTTGAGTGCTCTGATATCATTCTGCCTCAGCTGTTGGCATCACTGAGGGGCTATACAGACTAACCCTTTCCTGGCTGGATTGGGGCCATGGCATGAGGTGAGAGTGAGGTCTTTCACACATACTAGTCATTCTGAGGGTAGATGAAGAGGGATCTTACTGCCAGTTCCAAGTGCTGTCTTTTCCCCAAGCTACTGCTTCTCTTCATTTGAGTTTCATTCTATTAGACTTTTTCTGTCTTTACCGTTGTGGGTTGCTGTTATCTGTTGTCTACCCAGTTCTACTACTTAATTCCTCTCTGACTTTGAGTCATGGCTGACATTCTTTTTTATCAGATTCTGTCCCCACTCTGATTTTAGGTTACTTTAATATCCATTTGGACGACTCCAACAATCTGACAGTCTCTCACTTTTGTTCTCTCTCAGCTTCTTTTGATTTTCAACCTCATTCTAATTCTGCTACTCATTCACTTGGACATTGTCTTGATCTAGTTCTTGCTGCAAAATGTGTCATCTCTGACTACCTGGCCAATGATTTTCCATTATCTGATCACTATTTAATCTCTTTTACTCTTGCTCATGCACCACCTCCTCATATCATTCGATGTGATTTTCACAATCTTCAGTCTTAATTGTGACCAGCTCAGTCAGTCCTTAAATTCTTATCTTTCTTCTTTAAATTTTGGGGACTCTACTGACTCTGCAATGTCTTTAATTCCACACTTTCATCAATTCTTGACAGATTTGCCCCAATTTCCATATGAGCGTCTTCCTTTACGTCTAGGCCTCGGCACTGGCTTACTCAGACAGTCTGGTTTCATCTCGAGCAGCCGAGCATTTGTGGAAAAAATCCAGGGAGTGGGCCAATTTCATTCATTATAAACTATTTATCTTCTTTTTCGTGTGCCCTGTCCATGGCTAAACAGAACTATTATCTTTGATCTGTGCCAAGCAGAGGTGCCCACAGCATTTGTTTTCCACTTTCAATGCCTTGGTAAAACCTTCTTTCCCTCCTGTCTCTTCATTATTTTCTCTTAACAACTTTGCTACTTATTTTATCACTAAGATTACTACTATTCGTTCTGAGATTGCCCCTCTTCTTTCTTCAGCTATAATTAACTGTCACACATCATTGTCTAAACAAAATTCTCTGTGTTTACGCCTGTCTTTTTGGATGAACTCTCTACACTGCTGAACTCTTCCAAACCTGCAACTTGTTTTCTTGATCCAATTCTTTCTTGTCTTCTAATTTCTCTTGCTCCTTCTCTTCTGCCTTTGCTTCTTTATATCTTTAATCTTTCTCTCTCTACTGGCACCTTTTCTTCTGTTTTTAAACATGCTATAGTCTACCTTATTTTGAAAAAAACTTCTCTTAATCCTTCTTCTCTGTCTAGTTATCCTATTTCTCTTCTTCCTTTTCTCTCTAAGGTTTTGGAATGGGTCATTTATTCTCACTGTCTAGAGTTCCTTGACACTAATTCCATTTCAGATCCTTTTCAGTCCTGTTTTCACCCATGGTACTCTGCAGAGATGGCTCTCACAAAGATCTCTGATGATATCTTGTGGGCCAAGGCAAATGGCCTTTATTCTGTTCTTGTCCTCCTAGATCTGTCTGCAGCTTTTGACATTGTTGACCACTGTTTTTACCTGATATACTCTCTGACCTTGGGTTCTCGGATTCTGTTCTTAAGGGGGGTTAAATCCTATCTGTCTGACAGACCTTTCACAGTGGTCACTGACGGTCAGGTTTCGTCTTCCCTTCCCACTCTCTGTTGGAGTTCCACAGGCCTTTGTTTTGGGTATTCTATTGTTTTTTTTCCTCTACACACTGTCTTTAGGTAAGCTCATAAGTTCCTTTGGCTTTTCTTATCACCTGTTTGCTGATGACACCCAGCTGTATCTTTCCACCCTTAATCTTTCCTCGGGTCTTGAACAGCAAATGTCTTCTTGTCTCAATGCTGTTTCTCAGAGGATGTGGCACTGGTGTTTAAAGCCCAGTGTGTTCAAGACTGAACTTCTTGTTTTTTCTCCAAAGTCTATTCTTCAATACTCCTTTTCAATTCTTGTCAATGACATCTTTGTGCACCCTGTGCAGGAAGCCTGCAGTCTTGGTCTCATTTTTGATTCCTCCCTGTCATGTATCCCCCAGATTCAAGCTATAGCTAAGACATGTAAATATTTTCTTTATAACACCACTAAAATTCGACCGTTTCTTTCAACTTCCACTCTCAAGATTCTAGTCCATGCCTTAGTAGACTCATGACTGGATTTTTGCAACCTTCTTCTGGTGGGGCTTCCTCTTTCTCATCTCCATCATTTGATTTCTGTCTAGCATTCAACTGCATGTATCATTATGTTGGCTCACCAGTGCAATCATCTCTCCCTTGTTGTCATCCCTTCACTGGCTCCCTCTCCCCTCTGTATTTATTATAAACTCCTGTTGGTGACTTAAAGACCTGCATGGGCTGGCCCCTCCTTACTTATCACATCTTCTTTCCCCATACCTTCCCACTTGTGCCCCCTGTTCTGCTAACCAAGGACTGTTGCCCCAGTCGAGGTTTTCTACTTCTCCAGCTCAGATCCACCCATTTCCTTTGGCTGCTCCTCACTCCTGGAACCTCCTTCCCTCTCGAGAATGGTTCATCTCTTCTTTACCCAGCTTTAAAACTGAGTTAAAGACAATTCTGTTCAGTGAAGCGTTTCCAGACATTACTTGATTGATGTTTATTTTAATCTGTTGTTTGTATATTTTTGTTGAATGATATTGTGTATGAATTTTGTATTATATTCCATTTTCTAGATGTATGGCACTGGCAGGTCCACTTTTTTTTACTTTATTTTATTCTATTTTATGTACTGCACTGTGTAAACCTACACTGATTTATAAATAAAGTTTAATAATAATAACAATAATAATATCAGCCTACATTCACTGAAAAAGCTAGTTGGGGGCATTGTCTCTTGTCAATGGGTGCATTGTCTCTTGTTTATGACTGGTTCAAGGGTATTCAAAGGTGTTAGTGTTTAGTGGGAATTAATTTCATCCATTTTTGACACAAACCTGCTGAGATGGCAAGGTGCCAGAAGGTTTAAACCTGTGAATGTCTCGATTGGTTAATTATGCTCATGTGAGCTATGGCCAAATGTTCATATAGCTCTTTTGTCCTTCTCATTGATTTTTCATTTTATTTCTGTAAATACTATTGTCCCCAGTCTAGCTCTGCAGCAAGGTCTGCATTTACATGTTCAGTAGATAAGAGAGTCCAATGGCCTATAGGCACCAGATCCCATTTGATCTTGGAAGGGTCAGCCCTGGTTAGTACTTAGATGGAAGACTTCCAATGAATATCAAGTGCTGTCAGTTACATTTCAAAGGAAGGAACCGTAAAACCACCTCTGAGTATCCTTTGTCCAATAAAATCCTATGAAATCTATGGGGTCGCCATAATTTGAGAGGTTACACATACATGTATAAGCATAGGTATCTTTTAAAATGTTTGATTGTTGTATAGCCTGCTCTCAACTGGTTTTCAGTTCTTTGTTCGTCCTCCTGTTCTAATTGCTTAATTTGTGAAGTTATATTTATTATTTTATTCTACAAACAAAGTTACTTCCATATAATAAGGTTATTGTGCATATGTATTGTTAGGATGAGTCTAGTTCTAAGCTCAATTACTGCTCAATTACTGTTGCTAAATTCTAATTTCTGTTTTGGCTTTTGATTTTTGAGAAAAGGGAGTATGTTGATTTGCCTCTGTCTGTCAAAAAGCATCAAAGACAACCTATAAGATCTACTATTCCTCTTGCTCAGAATAAGTTAGACACCAATGTGTGGTGGCAATTATATTTTGCAGCATTATTGTTGATCCTGGTTAGCTTACCTATGGCTGGCTTATAAATAGCTTCAAGATCTTGGTTGATAAAATTACCAATTGTTTTACATTTCAAAGTAGCATAGGGACTACTCTGAATAGATGATACAAATAGTGAATGTATTATGATATCCTTTTTTAAATATTTGAAAGGATGTCATATTGAAGAGGGAAGAAGCTTGTTTTCTGTTGCTACAGAGAACAGGACCCGGAACAATGGATACAAGCTACAGGAAAATAGATTCCACCTCAACATTAGGCGGAATTTGCTGACAGTAAGTGCTGTTTGACAGTGGAACACACTCCCCCAGAATGTGATTGAGTTTCTCTCCTTGGAAGTCTTTAAACACAAGCTTGATGGCCATCTGTCAGGTATGCTTTGATTGGGAGTTCCTGCATGGCATGGGGCTGGACAGGATGGCCCTTGTGGTCTCTTCCAACTCTATGATTCTATGACTCTATGACTACTCAAAGTAGTGTAATTGCTCCTAAAATACCACTTTTGGAGAGTGTTACTTTGCATGATTTTAGAATCAATTTGTTTATGTCAATGTATAATTAAAAAGAGGGCAAGGAATGTGATATGCAAATAAATTAATCTGAGGCTGCAAGAGCTGGGCTCATGAAGGTTGCCATAAGTCAAATCCAGCTTGACAACAAATAACACCACGATGTGAGCATATTCCTTATCAAATAATGAACAGTATGTAACAATAAGGTGTTGCTTTACAAATAATTAGAATGAATAATGAACTACTGGTTTAACAAAAGACACTAGGTTTTAGATAATACCAAATTTAGTAACACACATCATGGAGTTAAGATGTGATATCAATCAGTTAAAGGACCAGAAAGAAATGAACAGACTTTGGTCTAAATTTGTCTTCTTTTTAAGTCACTGATGTTTGTCTGTCAGTTTTGTATTGGTTCTATGTCTCTCCACACTTGCTGTCCAGACCTGTATAGATCTATTGCAGCCAGCTATACATTCCCCCACATTCCTTGCTGAGCAAAAGTCTATCAGAAAGGCTTAGCCTTAGTGAAAGCCTGGGGAGAGACATGACAAAGACAATTTAATGAATAGATGATACAAATGGAATATACAACAGAACCAGAGTGAGTCCCATAGCTGTAATGTGATTCCCAGATTTCTCTAGTTTGATTAACCACCATGCATTCCAATGAATCACTCCTGATTCATCCATAAGACTTGTTCTTTCTCCCATGTTTATTTGTCTTTTTAAATAAATACTATTTGTTTAAAATATTTTATATCATTTACTCTAAAAATAATCTCAAAGTGATCCACAACATTAAACATACATTAAAACTAGTTTAATCTTAGCTACTACAAATAATAAAAGATATACATCAAAAATAGGATTCTAGAATCAGCACCATGGTCAGAATATCTGTGCAAAATTGTGGGTTTATAAGTATTCATCATTTTTTTTTAAAAAAAGGAACTTTTAAAAAGCATAGGGCAATTTTTGGGGCAGGGTAAAAATTTCTTAATGATATCATAGCATTGCTATCAATATCATGGCATTGGTAACCAATTTCTACTGGATAATTCCAGAACTATTTTTTGATTTGTTGTTTCAAGAACCTGACCATAGACAAAGTACATTTGGAACTGAGTGCATGAAATGTTTCTAAGTTGGTCCAGAAACTTATTGACCTAAATCTAATCAGAGCTACAGGTGAATATTAAGGGAACAAAAGTGATGACCACAAATGCTGCTGAAGGCATAGATCTAGCTAAAGATTTTCTATACCCTGGCTCAGTCATTAATGAAACTTGAGACTGGCATCGAGAAATCAGAAGAAAACCACGGTTGGTAAAGGTGGCTGTGAAAGAACTAAAATGTTGAAGTATCATTAAATGCTAAGGCAGGAATGATCCATGCCACAGAATTTATTATTTCTGTGTATGGTGAAATCTAACAGGAAAGGAATCAACTCATTTGAAATCTGGTGCAGAAGGACAGTTCTCCAGATCCCATGGGTGACCAATATGCTTCCAGTTTGAATTCAAGGAGCTAATGATAGCATTTAAGCCCTAAATGGCTTGAGACTTCAATATTTGAGGGAGTCTCTCTCTATATACTTGCTCGCCCAAGGACTGAGATCTGCTGGAATGGGTTGGCCCCCTGTCCCATCAGTAATGTCAATACACTGTGTGGGGATGTGGGATAGGGCCTCTTCAACCATGACACCCAACTGTGGAATGAAATCCCCCTGAAGTCCTGACTGGCACCTACACTGATTCCATTCAGGTGCCAGGTAAAAACCTGGTTGCTCATCAAAGCCTTTAAGACTCACACATTTCTCTTAAATAATAACACATACAGTAGTTTTAAAACTATTTTAATCTTTTAAACCTGCTCAAACTTATTAATAATTTTTATTATGTTTTAGTTTATTTAAATAATTGTTATTGCTTTGAACTGTTTTGACCTGTTTAATTTGATGTGTAAGCCATCCTGAGAACTTTTTGATGGTGGGGAGTTGGGTTGGAAATATTTTAATGAATAAATAAAAAGACAAATAAATTAGTTCTAGAAAAAAAAAACCAAGCCTGGACTTTCACAAAAAGCCAAAACAACTTAAGATATCATGAGGCAACATCAATTGTTGGAAAAAACATAAAAGCTGGGAAAAGTGGAAGTCAGTAAGAAAAGAGGCAGATCACATTTCAGATGAATTTGTTTGATCAAGGAAGCCACAGCCCTGAGTTTGCAACATCTGAGCAGGGTTTTTGATGATGATGGCTCTCGGAGGTCTCTTGTTTATAAATTGATCATAAATCAGAGATGACTTGATGACAAAAAACAACAATTAAAATTATTTTGGTAGTTTTAGATCAGACCCACTGAACCAGTAGTGTTTTGGATGCTGGAATAAGGCCCAATCTAGACAGGCCTATAGTGTGCCGTCGTCACATGCTAGGGGTTGACCAAAGGTGCACTGTCCATACGTTCCTTACCCCTAGCCCATGATGAGGGTGTCAAAATGGAGGTGCCCTGTACACATGGGCGCCGCCATTTTGACACGACGGATGCTTAGCGTCCACACATCATGCCCCCTTGTGACGTCGCGAGTGCACCATTGGCACACTGCGGAGTCACAATGGCGCCGCAGAAAGAATCCGCTTTTTGAGGGTTCTTTTTGCTGCGGGAGGGAGGCGCCAGCAGATCGCCCTTTTTGGGCGGTCTGTACCCCGCTTAAGATTCCAGGAGACCAACAGTCAAACCTTCACATGGTCATGGAAACCCATTCAGCACAGAGGTATGCAATGACAAACTAACTCCGAACAAATCTTTCCAAAACCCAAAATCTGTGATAGATTCACCTTAAGGTTGATGTAAATCAGAAAACACAGAACAATAACAAAAGCCACTGAATCAATAGAGCTTATATAAGCCCTGACTCATCAAGATCTCATTTATTCTATGATTCAGTTCTAGTTGGTTCTAACAACTGAATTTTGATCATAAAGTATTTTCACCTTGATATATAGCTAATAATATCTTGTAGAGAACATGTACTTCAGAAAGAATGCATGCAGGAAAGCATGTTTGTTTCCTTGGGGAGTTCATTCTAAACTTTACAGTCCATTTTTGAAGATATTTAACCAATATTACCACTGTATTTTCCAAATATCATATCATTTAAAAGGGATTGTGAAGAGTGTATATTTCAAGGATGTGAGTGGGTTTACAAAAGAATTTACAAAATGCCATGACAGCACAAATTCCACACCTCAATCCTGTGACTGTGACTACATTGCAAAGAAAATGGCATTTAGTTTTCAGAATTCCTTCAATTCACAGCTTGCAGTTAGATACAAGTTTCAGTTTGCAGTAGAGAAGTTAGTACAAAATTGCTGGTATTAAAAGCAGGTAAATTAGACATGGCAGGTGCTGGGTTTTAAACTTTCCTATGGAGCCAACTTCACACTGTGACAAACTGACAAAATATTTTGCCTTTCAGTGCTGAAAAGGAACCAAGGTTGTTTTTTCACTTCTCCCTTGCTATGGTTATTAAAATAGTTATAGGTAAGGAGAAGAGAAAGAAAGTAAAAATTCATTTTCTTCATTAAGTTTCTGCTGCTGCTAGCAAAGTATCCCACCACCCATGAGCAGAATCAATTTAGACATCTACTCTCACTGGTGCATTCAGCTCATCTGCAGTACTCTTTCTCTCTCCTTTTAATTCAGTTTAAGTCTTTATCTTTTAAGAGTCCTATACAAATAACACCTTACGTAGTTGTTATAATGATCATGACACCTTGATCAAGACTTCCACCTCAAAACATATTTGAAGGTAACCATAATGAATCATAGTCACTGGTATAGAAGACGATTTATTGGTAATCAATGGATGCAGCCCGTGCTTTGTAGCAAAGAAAGGTAATTTCTTTTACTGCCAAAATTCTTCTCCCATCCTTCTAGAATAGTGGTTCCCAAACTTTGGTTGTCCAGGCGTTTTGGCTTTCAACTTCCAGAAGTCCCAAATAGCTTGACCAACAATGAGGAATTCTAGGAGCCAAAATTCAAAAACCTTGAAGATCAACCACTACAGTATTCTAGAAGTTCAGAAAATTGAGAACAAGTGACTGTAGTCAAATCTCACCCTACTTGCCTATGGCAATGACAGCTAGCTGGGAAAGAGGCAAGTTACCTGGGATTATCCAGATAAAATATCTTTCTTAGGGGCCTCATTCTAGCAGCTGAAACCCATCAGCTAAATGATGTGATGGTTTCCTCTGTAGACCACCTACTGCATTGATTTATCACAACAAAGCTTTTTTTACAGCAGTGATATGTGCCAGGTCTTGGTATAAAAGGGAAGACCTGGAATTGTAGACAATGCCAGATTTAGCCAGATCACCACATGGAGGAGGCAAGCGTCCTACTCCCATCATTAAATCCTGTTAATTGTGCAATCAGGGGGAAGATTATCACACACCAGTGTGCTTCTCCCATTCTTGTCATGTCTGTAAAGAGTAATGGAGGCATCATTTGGTAGTAATGGGAGTTTCTGTTAATACCAATGATGGCTCCATTACTCTTTAAAGATGGGACAAAAATGGGAGAAGTGCACAGGGGTGCATGTCCGGGAAAGCAGCCAAAGCTGATAATGAGTCCAAACAAACACAAAAAGACTCTACACAGAATTTGTGGAGCAAGGTAAGTCTTGCAAGGCAGATGTATAGGCAAAGGCAGACGAAGTCTGGAATCAGTCCAAGTATAAGTCAAAGGGTCAAGCTAAGAGCAAAGTCAAGCAGTCCAAGTCAAGGGTTCCAGAAGAGTAGTATGGTCAGGTCAGTCCGTAGTTCAAAGGGTCAAGCTGAGAAATCAGAACCATGTCAGGAAGCACGGCACTTTCTCCAGAGAACTGAGAGCCTGTACAGACAGGCGAAAGTAAAGCTGCTTTGGGTTACTTTGGAGGTATGCTGTTTAAATGATGCATGTGTCCTAAGAGTCTGAAAGCTGCACCAAAGCCAAGGTCTGAATCGTGAAGCTACTCACTGAATTCAGTGCTGTAGCCATTTTCATGACTGAGGACTCTTTGAGCTTCAATAAATCCTTTCTTCCTACCTGTGATGCTCTTACTGTGTTTGAGAGATCATGAAAGCAAGGGCTCTCCCCTTAAGGATACAGCCTCTGTGACACTGGTTAACTCTATCCTGCTTTTCATACCAATTCAATATTATAGAAGTAATAAACTACAATATCTTGAAGTACAGAATGTTATAATTCTTCCTTCATTAATTTGGAAGAAGCTGGAGGGTCAAACATGTTCCAAGATCATTATTAATTTCATAAATTTAAGAAAGTTTTTTTTTAGGGCTCTGAACTTTCAGGTAATCATATTACTGGTCTAGAAAGCCCTGCTTTTAAATCCTTAAAAAAGGCTGTTACATTTAGAAATATTTTTCAAAGCTGAGCAAAATGTTCATGGCACATTTCTTTCTATGTTCTTCCCCTGTTGCAGTTATGTACGTTCGTGTCAACTTCAATTTATGGTGACCCTATCATAGATTTTTCTTGACAAGGGCCTGGTACATACCGCCCAAAAAGGGTGGCCTGCCGGCACCTGTTTTTCCACTGGAGGGAAGCCTCAGCCGTCAAATGGCAAGGCTTCCTGCCAGCGGAAAAAGAACCTGCAAAATGTGCGGCACTTACGTAACAATGTAAACAGGGTGCCGCCATTGTTACGCCCTCGTCATATGCGATGGTTGAGGGGTGTGTGGTCGCTCTGCCCCCCAGGCCACGCTCACACTGCATGTGACAAGGGCACCTCAAACCCCGGTATGTACTGGGCCAAGATTTATTCAAAAAAGGTGTATCGTTATCTTCCCCATAGGCTGAGAACTTGTAACTTGCCCAAAGTTACCTAGTTACCATGGCTGAATGAGGATTCAAACACTGGTCCCTAGAAGTCAAACTTTTATACCATGCTGGTTCTCATCATAAGTTTCTGGCTACATGTGGCCCTTCAATATTGTATTGCAACTCCCATGAACCCAAGCCAATGCTGCCAATTAAGGGTCATATATTCCCCACCCCTGTTCTAAAAAGATAATTATATTGTGAGCACCTTATCATGCCAAGAGAGCAGAACTGTGTTTCAATGACCATATTTTTTCTGGAGGAAAATGTGGTTTTCAGCATGTCAGACTTTCTTCTTTTGTTCTTCAGATAAATGCTGTCCTTTTTCATTGGTTTGGATCCTATTTATTTTAGTAGGACCATCATACCTGATGTATTTTTATTTCAACACAACTGAGTGGATAGTCTCTCTTCTAGGTAAATAAAAGATCAATTATGATTTGTTTACAGTTACATTTTATTAGAGGTCAGCATCACAAGGAGTGAGAGATCATGAGAGACATTTGCAAAATGAAAGGGCCTGTTGAATGTGAGAAGCTTTGAAAACCTTCCAAGTAAGAAGTATAAAGGCATCAGGTGATCATGAGGTGACAGAGTCTAAGAGAGTAAGGGGGAAAAAGGATGTTCTGGGACTGGGGGATCTGCCCCAGTGGTGGTGGGCTCCAGACTTCTATCTATCTCTGAATCCCAATTCGGTTGTGGGTAGCTAGCAAGCTATTTAGTCAGTTTGCATCAGGGCTTATGAATGTTTGTGACCTTGGATGAAATGATTTACACTAATCTATAATGTGTAACTTTCTCTAAGTGTGCCTGAAGCGAGATACCTTTTGCTAATGTAGATTTCTTGCTTAGAATAAAGCTCTCCTTTAAAAGTGTATCTCCTTTTTCTACATTCATTTCCCATGAATTTTGCTCAGCTAAAATTCCCCCATAGGCCTGAGGAAGAGTAAGTCTTTGCAGAGTCTTTGCAGAGATGGAAAATGCAAGTGGAATCTGACGGTGTTGTATGCAAGGGGAATTCAAATAATGAATGGTTGCCACTAAGACAGATGGCCTCTGGAAGTCCCCTCTGGCTCAGGCAGATGCAGGATGAGATTCTAAGACTTTCACAGCATTACAAATTCTTTAGCATCTGAAAAAAAAGATGTTTCTAAAAAGCTGTACCATGGGATTACATATTTCTAAAATGTACTACCATGAACTGCTGGTAAATACTCAAATTACTTTTTAAAAAAAATGTCAGAAGGAAAGGTTAAGGAAGACAACTAACTAGCCACATGCAACAAATATTCTCAAGTTATTGAAACTGGGTATTTTCAGTTTAATTATGATCTTCAGGGAGTATTTCTTTTTGATTAAAGGATTAGGGTAGATTAATCATATAATCAAATGGCAGGTTTGTTTTGTGAAAAGCACCTTAATTGGCCAAGAAAACCAATGCTATTATATTAATAACTGCCAACTGGCAAAATTAATACTTAAAATGAAAAAATAAAGCTATCAAGATACCAGGAATTTTCATCAGCAATTTTTAATGCAATGAAATTATTGGCAATAGCTAACTATTAAGGGTTTCTCTCTCTCTCTCTCTCCTTCCAAGGCTGTTTATTTTACCTGTAAGAGAATGTGGTGGACAAAAGCCCAAGATTGCTATCAGTATTACCTCTTTTTGCAAAGGCTCAGTGGTAGAAATTTATTTATTTATTTATTTATTTATTTGCTCTTTTCCCAATAATGAGATCAAGAAAGCTAAATACTTACTTTAAAACAATATGGATTAAAACCAACCAAGTAATTAATAAAAGTATAAATATAAGAAATATTTAAGAAGTCATTAAACATTTTATAAGGTTGTTATAAATTATAAGCAAATTATTAAAAAAAATTCATTGATGACTGTATACAATACAAATTTAATGGCACCACACAGTACTAAAAACCCCAGCCCAGCCAGTTTTTAAAAGGTCGATGGTATAAAAATGTTTTGGCTTCCTGATGGAAAGTAAAGAAAGGGCCATGCAGCTCTCCCTAGGGAGCAAGTTCAAAAGTGATTTTAACACAGTTATTAGAATTACTGTTGGCGAATTTTATAATCTGACTGTAATCCTGCTTTGATCCACTGGGAGAGGCAGGAAAACATAAATAAAACTTATTATTATTATTATTATTATTATTATTATTATTACTACTACTACTACTCTGGATGCAGCCGCTGAGAAGGCCCTCTCCTTTGTTCCCACTTGGAAAATTTGGGTCAGAGAGAAGAGCCTCTCCAGATGATTGTAAAACTCTAAAAGGCTCCCAAATGGAAACAGAGTCCTTCAGGTATTCTGAACCCAAACTGTATAGCACTGCATAACACTTATAGCACTTTGAATTGGCCCTGGAACAGTTAAGCTATTGCAGGAAGGGAGTTTTGTGATTCCTGTAGGCAGCCCCCGTTAACAATCTGGCTGCAGCTCTTTGGGTGAACTGACATTTCTGAGCACTTTTCAAAGGCAGACCCATATAGATCACATTACAATAATCCAAGCAGATGTTACCAAGGCATGTACCAACTGGCCAGAACATGTGCTTTCTGTGCAGAAGAAAGGCAGGGATAGACACCTGCCTGAAACTTGAGAGAATGGCTGCCACTGATCTAGACTGGTTAATGGTTTGATTTCTCATGACTTCTCACTTTCTCTCCCCACCCCATAACAATGGTTTCCAGTCTTTGGTCGTCCATTTGTTTGGCCTTTAATTCCCAAGAGTCCCAGCCAACTTGACCAAAAGTCAGGAACTATAGGAGCTGAGGTCCAAAACACGTGTAAGGTATAAACTGCTTTCCTCTAATAGTCAAGATTCTGGGAAAGGGGGAGGGTCTGCTCAATTGACTAATCCATATAAACTTTCTCCAGACAAAAAGGCAGATCACAGATTTTGAAACTGGTATGTCATCCTTTGTTCCCATGTATAAAAGAATCCTTGCTTTCCTTGCAAGTTAAATGATTGGGTGGTAATATGTACTTGTTATTAGTGGACTTGCATGGGGATGAACACCTATTGATATGATAGTTAATACTTTCATATATCTGTCATCTCAGAAATAATTTTATTACATTACCCTGAAGCCAGAGTTACAACTTAGGAAGCAAATATTTGATCAACATTGAGTATGTAGAGGAAGACATTACTTACTGGATTAAGATATTACTTAATATCTAAATATAACTATAGTAAGATAACACCTTGTTGGCCTTTTATGAACCCATTGATTATGGTCCATGCATTACTCTGCTGAACAAATTGGTGTTTTTATTCCCTGACACTACTGGATTGATTTTCTGACATTACTAGATGTATTGGATACCTCACTATTGTAGGATAGACAGGAAGTGGGGAAATTATGTAAACGTTGTACTAGGTTCTACTGTTAGGCAAAGTGTGTGATAAGTTAGCAAGGGGAAACCGAAACTCAGTTCAAACTAGGTGTGTTCATTGAAGACATATATCTGAAAGGCTGTGTAGAAAGACTCCAGAATGGTATGTCTGTCCTATCATTAAAAAAATTGACTATGGTTAACCAGAATACATTCAAGACTCACTAAAAATCTCCTTCTAATGAAGGTGTCCAGTGGAGTTACAGTATATCATCATGGTTTGGTAATCATGGTTGGCAATCTGTTAATAACATGTCCATACATATATGTGGTTTACATATGCATACATGTCTTTTTGAATGATATGCAGAGACTTAGGGGTCTACAGACTGCTCCTTAGGGGCTCTACAGTCCTGCCACCCCTTTCCTTGCCAGATCGAGGCCATGGCAGCTGCATGCTATGGCCCTGATCTGGTGCTTTGGTGGCACTAAAAAGAATGGCAAAATGCTGCTCCATTTAGCACTGGCAAAAAGGCAGTCATGCTGCTATGGCAGTAGCTTTTCGGTGCTCTCTTTGGTGCAGTGTGTCTAAACGCTGTGCCAAAGGAGCAATGTGAACCCCCACTGTGTGGTTGGGCATGCAGTGTGACATTGGGGTGGCGTCAGGGTGTGTGGCATACAGATGCCACATCCCCACTCTGCCCCAAGGCCGGCGTTAAATGCTGGTCTGTTTATCCCCTTAGGCTACATCTGCACTGAAGAAATAAGCAGTTCAACACTGCTTTAACTGCCATGTCTCAATGTTACAGAATGCTGAGATTGGTAGTTTTGTGAGAAATTTAGCCTTCTCTGACAGCATAATGCAGTTTGTAGTTTGTTATGGCACCAGAGTTTTCCGACAGGGCTCTGGTGCCCTAACAAATTACAGATTGTATTTTAGCAGTGTTTCTAGCTCTTTGCACTCTGTCCAAAATGGTTCCACCAGCAGGTGTCATGTCCCAGGCTGAGCTGATGTTGCTTGTGTACTGATAGGGAGGAGAGGAGGAAATTCAGATGATGAAGGTACAGTTCTGGGCTGTCGTGGAAATTAAAGGAGGGTGCACACCACTTGTGAAGTCCACTATCATTTCTTCCCCTCTCTATACTGAGACCAGCTGATTCTTCATCATTTGAGTTGCTTTCCTTCATCATTAAGAAGCAGTAATAGCAGGAGCTTCTTCTAAGCTTGACAGCTACCAGGGCAGTGGGGAGAACACAAAACTCAGCAGGCAGAGTGTTACATTCCACATGGCCAGTGTCGGACCTGGGACGGGTGGGCTGCTGAATTATATTGTCTGGTAGCCTTGGCAGCCAATGCATTAAATGTGCAATCAATAAAAGGGCCTCATTTTTTCTCTCTGAGATTTCTGTATAGTCAATTTTACCTTGACAAAACCTTTCACTGTGCTGGTGCTCACAAGCCCCATCAAATGGTCCACTTCCCAGGTAAGTGTCTGTGATTGCAGCCTTAGTTACATTGCTGAACACTGCCACAATCAGAAGGGATTGTATTTAGGAAAGAATCTTGTATTGTATTGAAGAGTGAGATGAAACTTTTTGTCTGGGAGTTAGCAGTTAAGAAGTCTGCATCTCTGTGTGACCCTATTTCCCAGAATGCCTTTGACAGTTCCATGCAAATAAGTCTTCTTTTAATCTCTAGTCCTTAAACACATTGAAATGTGCAAGCATGTGCATGCTCAAACTCTTGGTTTTATTTAGGGTCAATTTTGTGCCCAGGCTGACCAAAACCATCTCATATCATCAGTTACTAGCATTTACCAAATTGCCTGGTAAAAAAAAGATATCTGGGATGAAAGAGAATGGAATATTTCACAATATTACTACTTGATGGAGGGATTAGAACTAAGATTTATCTTAATAATGGTTTGGCATATGATTACAGAAAAAGTCTGGTGGCATTAGAACTGGAAGGGAGTAATTTATTCTGACCCATTTGTGTTTTCGTTGCATTGTGCATTTGAAAGTCTTGTATTCCATGTTAGTTATGATTGATGAGGCTTCAGTATTCTCATTTAGGCTCTAGAAATGAGAAGCATGGTGGCCAGATTACCTTCAGTGCTGTTGTTCAATTTTTCTTCTACCAAAAAACAAAGCAAAAAACCAACCAACTAACCAAACAAACAAACAAACAAACAAAAAAGCAAGCAAATTATTTCAAGACACAGGAAGACATGGCAAGCTGGTAAATCCATTTTATTCTACATCCCCCCTCCCTAGTTTTACAGTACTCTTATTTATTCTACTTTTCCTGGGACCTCAGGGTATTTATATTCAAGGCTGTTATAAATGCTGATGTCTTGGGAAAATAAAACCATGAAAATATTGAGGTATGTTGCTGTTGTGGCAATGAACCAGAACATGTCACCAGAGCTGAGGTTTAGCAACCAACCAGTAGTAGCAGAACTAAAACTTACTTGCTAATTAGCTTACTTGCTGTTCACCGCTATGATCTTTGGAATAGCGGTATATAAATAAAACAAATTATTATTATTATTATCCATGTTCCAATGTTTGCCTATAGAATCACATGATGTATTGGTTAGCAAGCTCCACAATCTCTTGAGGCACACTATTACTGATGAAGTGTCAACAACACATACAATTTAAATCTCAAATATGTGTGTTGACAATAGCCTATTGGGGCTTACATTGTGAATAAATCCTGTCTATTGTGCATATTCCCTTTTGTATTAGGATGCTATTTCAGGAAATGCAATACTAATTGTGAACTTTATCGCACAGGCAGGGATGAGAACGGAACGGAAGGGGCCAGGAATAAGTGAGGGACGAGTGGGATATGCATTTTACAGCACACACAAGCCCCTCACTTGTTCCATTCCATTCCCCATCCGTTCCAGAGGGGGTGATTTTTGAGAATTGTTCAAAACAGTTCTCAAAAATCACCCCCTCTGGGGATGGATTGGGAGAGGAAGAGAGGGGAACGGAACAAGTGAGGGACTTGTGTGTGCGGTAAAATGTGTCCTCCACTGGTTCCGTTTCCTTCCTGGCTCCTTTGGGACAGTTCTTGTCACATCCCAGGAGCTCTATGCGATAAAGTTCTCAGTGTGCTGGGTCTTGGCTAGTTCTATAAACTTGATGACAATACTACAGGGATGAATGGGATGTGTGTGTGTGTGTATGTGTATACAATATTTTTGTTGTTAACTGTCATCAAGTGATTATGAAGTCCTTTCTAAAAAGAGGCATGGCTCTATTTTTTCATAGTGTTATTTGGTGTCTGCAAAAATGCACATGAACAGACATCAGTCTGTAGCTATCTTGATATTATGGACCTACAGTAAGCTGTACATTGTTTTTCTCACTGTTATTCTAATATCTGGTTATACTGCATGATGCAAACAGGACAATACTAAACATTTACCTCATCAAGAAAGTTCTCTGGAAAGCACTATCTGACACCTATCAGTTCCATCTAACCTGACACTGACTGATCACTAGTCTAACAATGACTTTGATGAAAATCCCTGCAATCAAAAAATAGACCTCAAAAGCAAGCTTGCGACTACAGTCTTGCTTCTTCTTCTTTTTCTGCATACACTGGGGACTTCTTGTGATTATGATTAATAGGAATTGCTTACAAGCCCCTCTGAGAACTTACTAAATAAATGGCTTTCAATTAAAGTAAATGGTTCACAGATATGCTCTTTAACACATCTCTATCTTTACTAATTCTGGGTGCTCTGTTATAAATGTTTTTGGACAGATCTAGTATATAAAATACTAACAGTCTAAAGTCCCTGACTCACTTTTTAGTAATATGCAATTTTATTAAAGGATATTTTTCTGTGAAGCAGGTGTAGGAAACGTGCTTCCTTTCACATGTGGTTGTATTTTTTTTGGCCATTGAACAAAATTTTGGGCAACTGAGATTTTCAGGTTGTCATTGTATAAGTGGAATTCCAGAGGTGTAACCATTTCACATCAGAATAAATCCTATTGTAATTCTGACTTAGAGTACATTCACTGAATCCACAGTATTTGCCTATGTGCTGGCTCATCATTCAACAACTGAGGAAGGACTGTATTCTTCCCAGGATGGCACCACCCACTTTAGATGATGCAGGCCAAAAGCCCCTTGCTGGGGATGAGCAAACTGGATGCTATTCCAATGGATCTGGCCTGATCTGGCTCAATGGGTCCTTCACTTCGTCTAAAAAGACAAGTATTTGAGAACCAACCAGTGGACCACACAGCTGTGCACCACCTTACATGTCACTGCCACCACTGTTGTACTTTCAGGCCCCAATCTTGACCTGTGATGTCAGATGCGGGTGCCTTGTCACATAGGTGAAGCCAGGCACCCCCTTTCTGCCCTTAGCGGGAAGCTGCAATCAAAGTGGCAGCAGCAGGCAAACTGGCAGCAACACCACAATAGGCAAGTATTGCTACACCTGCCCATTGCTGCACTGGACCAAGTAGGTGCTGGTGGTGGGAATGGGCTAGATCCACAGGTAGGATACAATGAGGTTGGTCTGTCATATCTTGCCTGTGTGTTCAGGCTCAATTGATTCAATCAGTCTAATCTAGTTGGAACTAACCAATAGGATTCTAGCCATGTAGCTGTGTGTTCTTGGATAGTGTATAAATATTTTTCAGTGTCTTCAGTTTACCACTTGATTCAAATGGATTTCAGAACCAGCTATTGTGCATGATGGAACACCGGCAGATAGCATAGTCACTGCATAAGGGCAATATCAGGCTGGTGTAAAAAAAACAAAACCCAACAACTTGTAACTACCTTACTGTAGATTTGAGTACAATGTAGATCTCAGCACACATATTCAGAATATGCAAACTGTATATGTTAAAAGCACCATAGTTTCACAATGATTCCTTCCATTTATTCCTGCTGACATAAATAAGGGATGCTTTCCTCGTGCAGGAATGCCGAAGCTGCCTTAAAGCTAATAACAACACTGATCCATTTAGTCCAGTACTATTTATACTGACTGGCAGTTGCCACCCAGCATTTCAGACGAGGCTTTTCTATGCTACTGGTAATGCTAGAGACTGAACCTGTGACCTTCTGCATTGAAAGCACCTACTTTACTAGTGAGCAACAAACCTTTCCCTTGACTCCAGTGCCAGCCAGGCATCAACCATCAATGTGATTTTACTGAACAATTGTTTCATTCACCTGACCTCAAGGAAGCTGTGCTCTGAATAGCCTACGGATATTTGAGGAATTTGATCTTTGTGATTTCTGATGTGAGATGACCTTATTTGCACCTTTTGGACTACTGTGGGGATTAGAACATAGTTATGTACTGCCTGGTGTTCACATTCCATTAATGTTCTTTGAGAAAAAACTAGATTTAAAGGTATGTGGTTTTAGAAAAAGAAAGTGCAATTAAACATTTCATTTAACTTCATATACAAGTCCAGCTATTCAGGAAATGTTGCTGTGAGGGAGGACCATTTGGAGCAGAGGAATTGCAGGAAGGAAGAGGCTTAACTTTTACAAGCACCTATTTAGAACCTTGTTTGGTAGCATGGGATTTATTTTAAAAAATGAACAAATGGGACAAAACAGACTTATGTGTGTATAAATAGGAAGGTGGGATGGACTGGAAATATACTGAAATTGGCACACCTCTAGAATAGCTGCACCATATAACTGGCCAAAGAAAAACTGTGTAATCTTTTACATAGATTTCTCTGGTAATAAAAGTCAAAACAGGGTGTTTTCTAGACCCAGTGGCCTGTACACTATGCTTGTACCAGCATATGTCTTCTATTCTATTCTAGCATGTACACTATCCTTGTACCAGCATATGTCTTCTGGCCAGAAAGTGAAAATTAAAACAAATAAATGCATGGAGTTTTCTAGTCAGGGAATTGTCAGAACACTGTAAGAATTTATTTTGTGTGCATGAAAACTTTCTTGGCTTCCCCTGGCTATTTGTTTAGACATAATAGTCACTGCTTGGGGCTAGATAGCTCAGTAGCTGTTGATTTTCATTTACCATCAATTAGTGAGGTCTGAGGTACCTGAACTTGGGTGGGGAGGCAGGCAGACACACAGAAATGCACTGGGGAAAAAGACCCTTCAAGACTGCTTATGATGTTTATTTCTGTGGGAGGAGAACTCTGTGTGTGCATGCAAACTAGTGCCAAATGATGTGTGTATAAGTGTTTAGGCTACAATGCCAGGATGTATCACAAATATATGATAGGGAAGAGAATTGTCTTCTTTGCATGGTGCACCTATTTACCAGGTGATGAAACCAGTATGATAAAACTCTCAGACACCTCCTATGAAAAGGTACACCTCACCCACACCTGTACTTTCATGGTAAATTTGTCCCTGCTTTCCTCAGTTTTAAGAACTGTTTTCTTCCCACACTTCCCACCTGTGAATACCAAACAACAGTCAGTTAAACTTATCAGTGCAGCCTGAAATTCAAAGTAGACCTAAAAAATGATAGACACACAATAGGTAAGATTTAAGAATTTATTTAATTCTCACATGCAAAAATGAATATGTTCAAAATTCTCCTCACCGTGAAACATTCTGAACATTTTCCAATGCTTTTTCACCACTTGGGGGAAAAATTGCTGAAAAATGCTGTAAAACCCAGCAACATTGTTATTGTATCCAAAGTGCCTTGTATTGTGCAAATAAATTGACTAAAAAATCTGAGTATTTTGCACAAAATACATTAATTTCTGTTAATCTGATACAATTACTTTGAAATGAGTGATGGATTGCATTTGGCAATTACCATCACTTCTCTTACAATTTAAACTGTTCTTAATTTGCATTTAACAAGTATTTCATTCTGTTTTATTTTGAGATGGTGACTTTATTGTACATCAGTTAAGAGGCCCTGATGAGAAGTGTCTTTTCTTTTTTTAAAAATATTTTAAATAAATAAACACATTAATAAATTTATAAAACTGTATAACAAACCATGTGTGGGTGTACATGTTTATAGACACAAAAATGAGTACTACATTGAAGTGCTAGACATTCCCTCGAAGAAATCTTCTTGTTCAATTCTTATTGAAACTAATGCATGTGATGATAATGGGTCAATATTCCTCAAAGTCCTCCTATGGGCCACTCCCTTCACTTGTTAAACCCAAATATCTGTTTTCCTTTACAGCCACTCTCAAAATGGTGACAGGAAAAGATGAACCTGCATTTGCTGTCACTTTTCTTAGAATGGCTGCAGAAGAAAATGCAGGTATTTAAAGTAGTGTGGGGTTCCGAGTTGCTTGTGAGGTTGAGGTAGAAATATTTTTAGATATTTTCATGTGTTTGAGGGTCCTTGTTAGATATGCAGGCAAAAATGGCATCCAATTTATACAAATTTTCTTTCTATAAAAAGATCATAGTGGGGGAGCTTTGTGGGACTGCTTGGGAATTTCAGGGGCTGCAAAAACAAATCCTAGGATCACATGTGGCCCATACTTTGCCAATCCCTACTTTAAACAATTTGAAAAATAACTTCCACATACGGAGAATCCCCTAGACACATGAAAATGGATTAGTATAAAGCAGTGGTTCTCAAACTTTTTATCTTTGTGACTCCTTTCACATCTACATGCTCAACATAGTATATGCGTATTTTGTTGTGCATATTTTCATTCGAATATTCATGTGTACTCATGAATATATTCGTACAGAATTATCTCATCTGAAGAATCAGGCCTGTGATGGGATGGATGACATAAGAAGTGGCAGCTCAGGATGGATCCTACCAGAGACTATGATCCAGTGAAATTTCCCACTCACCTCCTCCTTATGCAGAGTAGAATGCTTCAAGCACCTTCTCACATTTCTCTTCACCTCTAGGATAGAAAAGGTTTTGGAAGTGGAGGAATAGGAGGGATCAGGACCTCCAAGTCTCACATACCCCTGGGGATTTCACCCCACAATTTGAGAATCTCTGGTATAAACAGTATCCTAGTTAATGTAGGAACAGATATGTGATGTTTCTTTGATGGCTTCTCTCTTCTGCTTCCCTCTCACTAATCATTTAGCCTTTAATGAGAGCTATAGAAAGGCAGTCTAGTCCAGCAGAATCAGGAACAAATATTCAGATTTGCCTATGGGTCTCTCACTCCTCATTCTATATTTATGTATATTGCATGAATTGAAATATTTAAAAGTACAGTACAATATTTATTTCTACTGTATGGTACCATACAATGCAGTATAAATATTTAGCAGGAGCAATTACAATTTAAAACTATCTCAATAAAATCTAGATAAAGTTTTCATCCAGAGATGAAAGATGTATATGATCAGAAGATAAACTGTATTGCACAAAGGAGCTTCCAAGGTTAGAAAGACTATTCATGAACCATTTGTTCAGTGGCTGAGGGAGATAAATGCTTTCTTTCTTTAATTAAAATATTTATATCCCACCCTGTATCATAAGATCTCAGACAACATTCAAAATCAATTTAAATCACATGAACATGGATCTTATCAACGTTAACTTCAATCAGTCAAATACAAATGATTAACTTATTCAAATGCACATAACTAATCCATGACTATATCCCATATACCTTTCCTCTTCCTTCCTTTAATATTTTGAATTCAACAAAATAAATCATTACGCAAAGAGAGCCACCAAAACATTCTTTGCGGTGGCATTCCAAATGGTAGAGACACTCCCTAGCACCCTCATCCTTCCACCTGCTGTTCTCACTCTCCTTGCCCTAGAGAGTCTTCACAGTTAACAGTTTGAACATTTCTTATGTTTCCTCAGTAAAATTCCAGTGTTGCAAAATCTGATACCATTTATGTTGCTCCTAGAGTAAATTGCACAAACAATTTGGAATCTTCATTACTGATGTTAAACACAAACTGTTTGTTTATTTGAAAATATGTGAGCAATTGTATCATTTATTTCCTTCAGATAATGTGTGTATGTGTGTGTGTGTGTGTGTGTGTGTGTGTGTGTGTGTGTGTGTGTGTGTGTTTCTGGCATCCTTTCACTGGATGGTGGCATCCTGTGCACAACATATGTGTAAATTCCATTTTGCCCTTCTGCTCTAGCCAAAAGCCTCCTGTCTCCCAAGCAACTGTCAAAACCTCAGAAGAGAAGCCTGTTGTTTTCATATAATGGTGTCGAGAAGAGGAGGGGATTTTTCAGATCATAAAGATTTGGCCCTTCTGAGTGCTAAGTAGCCCTGCTGCTGTTGCTTACAGATAGGGAGGGGAGAGAGGGGAAAACAATTCAGAATATGGAAAAGAAGCAGTTATTAAATGCCTGTACTACAGCCACTCACTCACAAACCACAAGGTTGTAAGTGCAATACCAGCTAGGGGCTCAGAGTTGACTCAGACTGACATCCTTCCAAAGTTTCTAAAAATGAGTACCCAGCTTGTTGGGGGCAATTAAACTGCTTATGGAGTGCTTAAGTGCACTGATAAGTAGTATAGAAATATAGTTGCTATTGCTTTCTATTGCTAAAGATAAAAAATGGAGCTCCAAGAATAATAATTGTACCTCATGACTGAGCTGAGACTAGCTTCTTCTCCATAGTCTGACTTGCCTCCCCCTCTCTCCCCTCCCTATCCGTAAGCAACAACAGCAGGGTTGGGTGGTGAAAGAGCATGGAGCTGCACATGCAGAGTTATACACACATGCAGGGTTAGAGGATTTATGTGGCAGTTTTCTTTCCTTACTTTTCCATATCACACAGCCTATATGCTGAACTTTTCTCATGCTACAATATAATGCATTTATGTTAAGTACTTCCAGATGGTGAAACTCTTTATCTAATTATTCCAATGTACAACGTGTGCACATTAGAATGGGTACTAATCACTAGGTATTAATTGCCTTAATTATGGTTTTGCCTGAGAGTTCTAAGAATTCTCATCAAGAAATCATTGCACATCTTCTAAAACTATTTTCAGGGTGGTGTATTAGTAAGTGGATGTGTTTTTCAGTATATTGTGATTAATAAACTTAGGCCGAGATACTGCTGAGAGTTTCTGTAGCATAATGCTCCACCAGCTTAACTCCATGGAGAGAACTGAAGTTCTATTCTGGCCCAGTAGGAGGAAGGGCAGAGCTGTATTCATGCATCTTTCTGGGATAACTGCTGACAATTACACCACCTTGTAATTACACTCTCTCACTCACATAAAGTCTTCAAGAAATCCTTATACATGCCAGGAAAATGTACCACCACTTACACAACTGGACAGTTAAAAGACCCCATGGAATACTCGTCTTATTTCATGATAATGCAGGACACGTTTAAAGAGATGTGCTGTCTCCAATTGCTATAATACAATTGCTACAAACTGGTATGCTGACCCATTAGTACATTGGACAATTGCAATCCACATGAGTAGCACTTTAGGTTCTACATTTAGTTTATCAAATGTCAATCAAACCAGGGTTATACAATGACTAAAACCATGTAAGCTTAATATGAGAAGGTCATCTGAACGTTTATGTACAACTAAAGTAATATGCACTAAATCTTGTGTTTTTGATTAAACATAATCTGCACCTAGATAAAAGGGAGAAGTCTGTTTTATAGGATGGAACATGAACACACACATCTTCAGCTTAATTACTCCAGTGAGACCCATCTGTCGAAAAAATTTCATGGCCAGGAATGTCTTTGCAAAATCAGCCTCTTTCAGCAAAGATCAAACTGTATCTTAGTAGCAAAAACATGTAATTTTGAAAGTATTCCTGCATCTGGGCTTTTCAAAACATTGAATGTTTAAAAAAAAAAAGAAAGGGAAGGGAAGAAAACAGTGAAGCAGTTTTGCATACTGAAATTCAACATGAATTGAGGCAAAACAAGTCCTAAACACTTTCCAAACTCTTCTCCCCCCCCCCCCCCAATAATAGTTTAGAGTAAAGGAATATTGTCTTCTGAGACTGAAACAAACAAGGGCTCCAGCGGACACTGCTAACAATGTTTTTACGTCATTTTCATTTTACAGATCGATGTTTCACAGAGGCCATTAGGAGGGTGTTCAGAACACTACACTAAAAAACATTATTATTACTGTTAAATTAACCAACACTTCACAACGTAAAAAAATAATAGAGAATTTGTATTAACAAATTGTAAGCCGCTCTGATAGCTTTGGCTAAAGAACGGGGTATAAATAAATATAATGATGATGATGATGATGATGATGATGATGATGATGTGCTGATAAAAATATGTATTTGTATCCCATCTCTCCCATTTAAGAATCGAGGTGGTAACAGCAAAGAGAAATTCCAAATACAAATCACAAAAAATAATACCAAGCACAGTCCCCTCAAAACCCCACCTTCTACCCTCCTTCCCTCCATACAATTAATAAAAATAAAACATTTAGCTAAATAATAACAGTTAAACAGCTCAGCAGGAATAACAACAATCTGACATAATGAAGGCAATAAAAGGCAATGTTGAGGCATTATTGAGGCTCAACTTATAACTCCAAAAGCCAGCGTTAAAGCATACTGATTTCCAGTAACATCTTATGGTTCTGACAAGCTCAGTGACTAAAGTCCTCTTCAAGCCTTCTCCCCCTCCCCAGCTCATATAGATTATATATATATTAGATTATATATTATATATATATATATATTAGTGTCAAATAAACAATTGCATTATTTTAGCTTCAGTTTGGCTCCACCTGTCAGAATGATGTGATAAAGGTGGAGGAAGCGCATATGTCTGGAAGCCAGTGGCTTCCTCCAATCGTCAGGGAAACGTCACTCCCTTCTTAGTGTCCCTGAATCGTCCAAGGGGAGTGAATTCCTCTGAAACACAAAGTTTGCGTTCATAGGAAATCTGCTCCCCTGGGACGATTCAGGGATGCTAAGGAGGGAGCAACATTTCCCTGACAATTGAGGAAGCATTCCAGACATGTGCACTTCCTCCATTTTTTAAGGATGTTTCAGTGACGTTTGAGCCAGATATGGAAATCTCTGAATATACTTCTCCAAGTTCCCAGAAATGAGGAAAACACATCAAAAATTGATATGTTCATACAATCAATATTAGTTCATCGTACATTTATGTTCTATGTTAACTGAAGTTTTTAGTGCTACGTATAATATAAGACTGGTTAATCTGTTGCAGAACACTGATAACCACTGTAAGGGCTGTTTCTGAAAGACAAGAAAGCACTTACATTTATTCTTTAACAGCAGTCTTTTTTCCTCTTAACATAGCTTATTCTTTTTATTTTCTTGATAAAACATATTAAATGGCACCAGAGTTTCATGAAACTACTAGTTATAAATCTAAAACTTTCAGTTTTATGAAATGATATTAAGATGTTAAATATTTTAGTAGATGCAGAATTAAAAGAATAGTTTAGTAGTCTTATAATTTTTCACTATGTTCCTTGCAGAGACCTTTTTCTATGCATACTACTTTCACTTCATAGAAACAACTCACCACAATATACTGTCTGTTTCATGACAATTACTCTTTGTCCCAACAGGATGCAAGATTTTATAGACTTCTCTTTACTCCCTAACTATTTAATGGCGAGTTACCAAATATTTTTGCAATTGGGTAATCAAGTCCATTCATTCTTTATACTTTTTTTTTTTGAGCTAAAAGATTCTGCTGTGAGTTTGACTATATTTATCCAATTCCATATTAATCAAAATGAAAATGTATCAGCAAGTGATCAGAAGTAATGACTATGAATTCTCACAAGTGCTATCTTATTCAGACACAGTATTATCTAAAGAGTTTGTCAGGTCAACATAGCATTTAGAAACTCAGCTGGGGAACAGCAACAGCTACATTCTGTTTGACAAAATTTCTTCAGCCTACAACAGAGATGAATTAAATATAAAGTGTAATTGCAAATTTCTTATCAAATAGTAGCTGAAGTGAAAACTTAACTTATGAAGAGGCTGCTACATAAAATAATAGAGAAATACATAAAATGAACCTGATCATTTTTGTGTGCTAAACTTGTGGATTCTAGTTATAGTTATTATTTTTCTTTAAGTAATTTCTGACTTATGGTGACTCTAAGGCAAACTTATTGTACAGTTCTCTTAGCATGATTTGTTGAGAAGAGGTTTGCTTTTGCCTACCTCTTAGGTAACGAGAGTATTACTTGCCCAAAGTGGATTTCCATGGTCAAGTGGGGATTTGAACTCTGGTCTCCCAGTATTTGAAACAACACTCAAATCACTGACAGAGACTTAAATCCAATTATTTAGCTCCAACTAGAGTAAAAGTATAGTGTCTAGATCAAGGGAAGTAATAGTGTCACTCTATTCTGCTCCATCTGGAATACTGCATCCAATTCTGGACACCACAGTTCAAAAAGAATGTTGAGAAACTGGAGCGTGTCCAAAGGAGGGCGACTAAAATGGTGAAGGGCCTGGAAATTATGCCCTATAAGGCACAATTTAGAGAGCTGGGGATGTTTAGGCTGGAGAAGAGAAGGTTAAGAGGTGATACAGTAGACCCTTGGTATACGCGGGGATCTGTTCCAGACCCCCCGCGTATACCAAAAATCCGTCTCTGCTCAAATCCTTTTGTTCCCAATGACAGCATGTGTGCACCCATGCCACCATTCAGGATAAAAGTTCCTCGCCTCCCTTCCTCTTTCCCTCCCTCCCCCCCCCCCCTCCCTCCCTTCTTCCTTCCCTCCCTCCCTTCCTTCCCTCCTTGTCTCCCTCCCTCATTCCTTCCTTCCCGAGTCCCTGCTTACCTCCTGCTGCTGCCGCTGCGGGAAAGGCCAGGTGGTGGTGTTGGAGGCCTTGAAGGCTTCTGACACTGCTGCTCCACCTCCTCCTCACCGCCGCCATGGTAGGGCTGGGTGGCAGTGCTGGAGGCCAAGCCTCACCCTCCTTGCTGCTGCCGCCACACAAAAGGCCAAGTGGTGGTGTTGGAGACCAAGAGTCCTCCAGCACTGCCACTCAGCCCTTCCGTGGTGGTGGTGAGGAGCCAAGGCGGTGGAGGCCGAGGCAGCGAGAAGGCAGGGTGGCAGTGCTGGAGGCCTTGAAGCCTTTTGGCCCTGCTGCTCTGCTTCCTCACCGCTGCGGAAGGGCAAGGTGGCAGTGCTAGAGGCCTCTTGCCCTTCAATATCACCACCTGGACTTTCCACAGCGGCGGCGAGAATGTGGAGGAGCAGCGGCCTCTTCGCCGCCTCGGCCTTCTTGCCACCGCCATCGCGGGAAAATCTGGGTGGTAGTGTTGGAGGCCAAGAAGCCTCCAGCACCGCCACCCGGCCCTTTCATGGTAGCAGCGGCGGCGCAAGGAGGCTGAGACAGAGAGGAGGCCGGGTGGTGGTGTCGGAGGCCAAGCTTCGGCCTCCTCTTTGCTGCCGCCGCCGCTGAAAAGCTAGGTGGCGGTACTGGAGGCCTCTTGGCCTACAACACCACCCTTTGGCCTTTCCAGTAGCAACGAGGAGGCCGAGAGTCAGCCTCCAGCACCACCACCCCGGTCTTTTAGCGGCAATAGCAAGGTCTCCAAGACTGCCAACTGGCCTTTCCCATGCCGGCGGCAGCAGGAGATAAGCTGGGACTTATGAGGAAAGGAACGGAGGGAGGCAAGGAAGGAAGGAAGGAAGGAAGGAATGAAGGAAGAGTAGGAAAGAGGAATGGAGGAGAGGAGGTGAGGCAAGGGACTTTTGTCCCCAATGGCGGCGCACGTATATGTGCTCCGTCATTGGGGTCAATATATGGGTTTGCCATCAAATTCGCACATGGCAAATCTGCGTATAAGGAGGGCCCATTGTATTATGGCCCTGTTTAAATATTTGAAGGGCTATCATATTGAGGTGGGAGCAAGTTTGTTTTCTGCTGCTCCAGAGAACAGGACCCGGAACAATGGATGCAAGCTACAGGAAAAGAGATTCCACCTCAACATTAGAAGGAACTTCCTGACAGTAAGAGCTGTTTGACAGTGAAACACACTCCCTCGGAGTGTAGTGGCGTCTCCTTCCCTGGAGGTCTTGATGGCCATCTGTCAGGGATGCTTTGATTGAGAGTTCCTGCATGGTAGGGGTTGGACTGGATGAACAATTGTTTTATCAGTCAAGCCAAACTGTTTGGAGACGTGGAAATATGACATAATGTCCAGTACTAATCCGACTTAGAATACTCCGAATTGCTGAGGAAGACCATCCAAGGGTCGAAACGGCCCTAAAACACTCCGGAGGTAGCCATCCTCATGCCTTATTGCTGCAAGTACCTATGATGATTTGTGCATTTTGACTTATGGGACTGAGTTGTTGCCCTGCTACCTGGGAAGAGTACATGTCATATTCTCATGCCTTATTGCTGCAAGTACCCATGATGATTTGTGCATTTTGACTGATGGGACTGAGTTGCTGCAGCTTCATTACATGGTCTTGGACCTTCTGAGACAATTACAAGGACACAGTACTATGTCATAGATGTATATACAATTGTTCTAATGTTAGGTATGACAATTCAGTATTGTTAATACAGATGTATATTGTTTAATATATGAGACACATCTCTGTTATAATTATTGAATTATCCACACACAATAATTGCTGTTCCCTTTCCGGTAGGACTATTCCATATTGGGATGACATTGCAATAAGTATTTAAATGTTTGTTCTAGCATCTGTCCACCCAGCCTCTACATTTAGAATCTTCTGCAGACCACTTAAAGTGTTCACCTGAAATGCAAGGGGACAGCCTTGCCATCTCACCCCTTCTTTTACCACGCAGCATCACATTGTAACAATCTAAATGAGCACAATGCTCTGAGGACTCTCTGGTAGGACTCAGACTGAATCACTGAAAATGTGAACACAAAGGGTTAAGCTATAACCTACTGAGTTGGAAAGGGGCTTTAGGAATCCCTTTCAGGCATTTCCTGGTTTTCTCTTTGTATGTCATTCTCGATTTGTACAGTTCATCTGATCTACACTGTAAATAGCAATATTTCAGTTCCAGAAAATTTTTGCAATTAAAGGCTAGTCTCAACAGATAGGGAGGGTACTGATTCAACACTACAGTGTCAAGCCTGGTGGGTAGACTGGTGCTGCTGGGAGACTTTTCTCTTCCACTGGGTGTCAACAGTGTGAAGAAGCCATATCTAGCCAGGTATGCCCAAACCTCCTAATAAAAAGAAGCTTCATCTTGAAAGATTTGTTAACTGAAGTATGCCTGTAACTGTCAGATGAACCTGACTGAGCTGTGCAGTGAATCTGCAGAAGTTGGGAACTTTCTTTCTGAAACAAATCTTGTAGAGTAAAACTTTTAACTACCATTAACTTTCCTATTTTTGTTTTAGTTTCTGTGTCATGGACATTTAGGTTGTATAAACACCACCATTTATTCTATGCTAGATATAGTTTTATTTAATGATGTATTAAGAAGATAATTTGATTCTGTTGATAATACACAGGAAAATATAGTAATATAATGGCTGACTCACAGGCAAAAGTAGAAGCCATAAAATAATTTATAGGAACATGGATTAAAGGCAAAATCTTACTGCATGAAAATTGATGGCTTTCGGAGAAGATCTAGTATCATGCAGTAACCACATTTTATTATGGGATGGATAGTAGCAAGCAGCTGTAAAATAATCTGGCAACTGAATCTCATAATGAAACTTCAGCTAATAACATTTTAAATTCTTTTTGTTCCTTAAAATCATGTTTTGTCTTTGATCCTTCTATTCAGTTTTTATAACACACATGCATAAATACAGACACATAAATGCATTTGGATTTTTTCCTGTAGAGGTTTTGTTGTTGTTGTCAAGAAAGTTTAAAACTCAGTTTGCGCCACTGAGCTCCATCGAATTGTCTAAATTACCCCCATGACAGTAAATTAGATTAAACTGAGGCAAATTATTATTAAATTATCTAAAATGAAGTTTAAAACTACAATCAAATTTAATCTAATTCTCAATTTGGCTTCCCTCTATGTTCAATCAATGCACTGGAACTACTTTCCAACCCTATTTCATCCACTCATATCCAAATTCAGAGATAGGAGCATAATGCCCCCTGGTGTGTCTGAATCTCATGGACAATTCATTTATGAATTCAATTATTTGAGACTGTTTATATATGTATGTCCATCACTTAATACCTAACACTTCCCAGCTAAATGTGTGAACTGCTTTTAAGAAAGAATGCTGTGTTTGTGATAATGTGAGAGAGGCTGTAGACTATCTTAAGACAGATAATACAGTGAAAAGGTGATAAATATGACTATGAAACCTCTTGAAAATCACAAGACACCGGGTAGACCAACACTCATACATACCTTAATTTCGTGGACAACGTAAGCAGTTATTGAGACTAGTTTACACAGCAAAGGCAACCCTGATCATAACAATGGCAGAACACACACATTTTGTCCTATCAAACAGTTCTGTACAGTTGGCCCACCCCTTACATTGGCTTGCCTTCCGCAGACTTGAGCTCATGTGAAATGCAAGCCCCGATAGAAACAATGCAGCACCGCAGCATGCTGTGAGAGCACACCGCATTGTCCTTAATGGGATCTGAGCATATGCTCAATTCCTCTTATGCAGGGGGTCCGGAACAGATCCTCCGTGTAAGGGGTGGGCCGACTGTATGTAGTTCTGAATCCTATTTCCAGCCAATATTTCTGAGTAACCCAGAAGTACATCATGAAGGCATTGCTATTAATATCATCCAACTATTACTATCCTTTGTAGATAATGGTTCTATTTAGTCTCTATGGATAAGCAGAACTTTGGTCTACCTAGAATGCACTGCTGATAGATATATGCTGCTACTTCAAAAGCGAGAGGCCATTATCTTATCTTGTGGTACTGAATTCTATACACAACATATTGCTTCTTGTGCCACTTGGAACATTTGTATCATTGTTTGGCTACAAATGGTCCAAACAGGTTTCACTATGAGTCAGATGCAAAAATCAATTTGTAGTGGGGACTTATAGAGAAAAATCCCCTGTCTTCTTTGCAGTGTACTCTTAGATGCAATATATCTTTCTTCCTTTTCCTTCAGTGCATGATTTGAAAGTTGAGCAAAAATAAAACAAGCCTCACACCTTGCGACAAAAGAGACAACAATCTAACAACAAATCCATCTCTGAAAACCAAAGGGGGGAAAATATGTGATAAGAAACTCAATTAAAATACACAGTGATGTGTAGGTGTCATTATGTAGTACAGGAAAATAAAGTAGGTCAAATTCAAGTTAATTTGATGGTGTATGTGAAGAAAACTATTCACAAAAGACAGGTGTTTGAAGAAGAGGAGGAGGAGGAGGTAGGAAAATGTATTGTAATGAGTATGAAAGAAAAGCAGAGCTGGTCACCCTCCATGACATCAACACTGCAATAGAATAAGATTTTGCTGTTGACATTGCTGCCATAGTTTGCTTTCCTTGACCTCAATAATTCATCTCAATCATGTTTAACATGAACTGTGAAACTGAATATTAAAGAAAAGCTGGGCATGCTGTTGCTGCCTCCAGGTCTGCAGTTTGTAATTGTCTTCAGATGGCGTCCAGGAAAAGTTGAACAGACATAAGTGGATTAGCCTCCCTAAGTGCAAGACAAATTGCACAATGATGCTCCTAGGCCTTCTGGGACAAAGTTCCCACATGTTTTAAAATATTTTTTTAAAAAAACCTAATTCTTTGTTTCTGTCCCCAGCACTAACCAGAATTCATAGTCCCTTGGAAGACAGAGAGCCATAGCAAAGAGAAACATTGTTCTTTTTATATTAGCCAAGCTGGAGATTTATTTCAGTTGTTGTATCACATAAAGCAAATGGTGAAATCTAATTGTATCTGTTGGCAGAATGGCAGTAGAGCAGATTTTCCTCTCTCTCCTGTCCTCCTCTCAATTAGATCTGGAGGATAGATATGAGGACCATCCAGAAAAATGATATGTCAGTGATCTAGTCTAGGGTGTATCTCACCAATATCACAAACATTGAAAAACGAAATGAAGACTTGTAAATGGTATTATCAGGGAGATAAAATAAATCCACATATTAACTCTTTCATCATATACATTAGGTTCAATGTCCAGAGGGAAAAAATAGAGATGCATCCCTTAAAATCCAGACCTGATTTTTCAAGTGCATGGAGTTCAAAAGGGAAGATATAAAGCCGTGGTTGCGAACCTATGGCACGTGTGCCAGAGATGACACACAAAGCCATTTTTGAGGGCATGCGGAGGGTGGGGAAGAGGAGGAACAGCCTGTTCCTCTTCTTCCCCCACTCTCCCAGGCCTTCACATGTCTGGAGAGGCAGTAGGCTCATGACTCAAAAGGAATGGAAATAGTATTCCTCATGTAAATTACCATGAATCTCCTTAAGTCTTTGCCCGTTTGTGCTAGAGACCTTCACCTGTCTCTGGATAGGCAGCTGAAAGCATGAGAGGCTGGGGAGGGGGGAACAGGCACACACCTGTTCCTACTCTTGCCAGGTCTTCAGCTGTCTCTGGGGAGGCAGTTGAAGGCCCAAGAGGGTGGGGGGGGGAGAGGGCTAGCTGTGTGCCTATTCCTCTTCTTCCCTCTGCCCTCCTAGGCCTTCAACTTTCTCTAGGGAAGTTCCACTCCCTGAAGTCCCACTCCCCAGAAGGCAGATGTACTGCAACCTGGACATTCAATCCCCCATAAGTCCCACCCTCAGCATCAGGTGACACCTAGTGTGAGAACACCTTTCAGTTTGAGCACTCGGTATCTAAAAGGTTCACCATAACTGATATGAATAATTCCTTTGTAAGCAGAAATCTACTTGTATTCCACTGGACATCACCCAAATAACTATGATCTTTTAACATTTTTTTCACATACACACACAAGGTGTGAGCCTGGAAGAATGATGAAAATATTAGTGAGCTATGACATAACTTGCACAAAATGGCCCATATCTTGTTAACCAGTAGACTCATGACTCAAAAGGAATGGAAATAAGCAAATAATATTCCTCGTGTAAATTGCTATGACTCTCCTTAAGTGCATCTGCTTGGTTTGTCTGGAACATGAGTGGATCATGCCCACAAAAGTAACACCAACATTTAACCACCAAGTTAGTTTTCAAGTGGTACCATTAATGCAAAATATTTACTGATCATATAAAAGATTGGGAAATCTCTAGTCTATGCCTGAGGTTCAGTGACTCCTGTCTTTTAAGTGCTAATAAATACTATTACCACCATGAATTTAAATAGATTGTCCACATGTTTAATGAAATCTAATAAAGCTCAAATGATTTTACAGTGGGCCCTTGGTATCTGCTGGGGTTTGGTTACAGGACACTCCATGTATACCAAAATTTATGGATGTTTATGTACCATTAAATACAATGAATAGTAAAATGGTGTCCCTTATGTAAAATGGCAATTATAGGCCTCAATTATATTATTTTATGAAAAGTAAATAGTAGAAAGAAATATTTCTGAGGAATATACATATATTTTCTGTGTGTCTTGTGCAGAGAATCTTACTTTCACACAAACACACTCATACAAGTAAAAGATAGTCCTCAATTACAGTATTTTATGCATAGCAAATAGCAAAAAGAAATATTTCTGTGCAACACACACACACACACTAACTCTTTCATCATATACATTAAATTCAATGCCCAGAGGGAAAAAATGGGAATACATCCATTAAAACCCAGACCAGATTTCCAGGGTGCATGCAGTCCACAAAGGGAAATTTTGAAGAGTGTGTGTGTGTAAGTGCGTGCACACACGCAGAAAATGCTTTGCCTGTGTAAAACATGTTGTTTTCTGTGCAAAAGTATTACATGTGACTTTTGTGACAAATAAGTCCCAAAATACAAATAGGATTTGAAAAGTGTACAGTTTTTGAAGATTTCCTTGCAGCAAGAAGAAAATTGCTGACATCACTCATAGCTTCCTTCAAGAATGAAATTAGAAAGGAATTACATCCATTATATAAAGATAATATTGATAGCCATAACCATCATCGCCGCCATGATCATCATCACAAGCACATCACACATTACATCATTTCTCTGTTTATGATTATACAAAAACTGAAGGATAATTTCACAGCTTTTTTTTTTTACTTAAAGCTTGAGACAAAGAAAAAGATGTCTTCAGTCCAGCTCCTACGTACAGAAGCCAGTCAGATTGTCCACTGAATCTTTCTTAAATTCTGATTACAGGATAGCATTTTTCATTGCATCTGAAGGCAGAAAGGTACCTTCAGGAGTGCAGGACAAGATTTTTGGCAACACCTTGCCACCACTGTCAACCCCTTGGCATCTGCTGCCCAAGGAAGCTATTTTTGTCATCTAGTGGTAGAGCTAGGCCTGACTAATATGAGACATGACCAAAACACACACCATCATAACATTTCAGCAGGAGAGAAAGTATTTAAAATCAGGAATAGAACACAGAATGTCATTTGTGGATGCACAGAAAAAGTTGAAATTGACAGAACGAGGCCATTCTCTTATAAAAAGAAGAGACGAGATACAAGTGATATCATAAATCATATGTAATCTCCTTTGTCTCACTCCTTCAGTTTTCTAAACCATGTGCAGAGACAAGATCAGTACATTACTGCATGATCAAGGATTAAGGACAGGATAATAACTTGACTTCCTGTGATGAGACATTTAAAAAAATCCTCTTTTATGCAAACTTTCAAATTTAATTTTGCTGTAGCTATGTAAACCTTTTAATCTCAGTTGAGTAACAGTAAGATGACATTAGTTAATAAATGCTGAAATGAGTTAATAAATGTTTAGAATTCTTCTGGAAAAAAACATTTCAAAATTTGGAATTAGTCCTATGAAAAGGGAGGACCCTGTGTCAATTCACTCTAGAAATTAAAAAAAAAGTTTTAAAAGTCGCATTGTTCTTGAGTTCCAGGTATACTTCCACAGATATTTTCTTCTGTATCTATACTTCAAGGCAGTCAGGTGCAGGTAGAGAAACAGAATCACAAAATGCAAGAATTTTACTAGAAAATAACTGATTAATACCCTGTTTAAATATATGTCAATATATTACTCTTCATGAAATCCCATTATGGCCTCGACATTTTCACTGTAAGCACAGACAGTGCTTCTGAAATAACCAGATAATATTTTCTGAGCAGGTTACAGGGTTGTTTTCAACCTTTTCCAATAACAATGAGTAGGGATTGTTTTTGTTTTTCAAATAACGATAGAAAAAATCCTGCTGGCAGTGGGTGGAAGAGTGAGAGGCTGCTTCTCCTTTGAATTACTTCTTCTGTTTTAGGAGGTAATACTGGCTGAATGTGCATGATTCCCATCTGCACATTTTATATACTTGTAAATTAATAGCTACATATTACAAAAGACACCAAAGGGACTGGATAAAATATTGCCTAAAAATTCCTACTGAGATAGTGTGGTGTGGTGGGTAAGGAATAAAGGATACATGAAAGAGAATAGGTCATACAAGATGTCTAGATTTGTTTATTTTATAAACACAAATATGAGTTTTAACAGTCGAAACATTGTAGAATCATCTTTGTCAGTGAAGGTATTCTGAAATGCCTCTCAGGCCTTGCAAACAGTTATAAATGTTCACAAGATAAGAACCTTAACTATCTCTGATGGCGGATAGCTATGTGCAAGAGAATTCAGCCATTTAATCATTCTGTGTACCCACTCTCCTCTACAAAAACAGCTATTTTTTGCTTAGTTCATTCTTCCATGTAGGGATGAGTTATTTCGGAAGTCTTTCCCTGCTAGATGAGATTACTTCAATCTCAACATATTTTATAGTTTTCCCCCCATTTGAGGACTTTAAGAAAAAAAATCAAATGACATAGTTCTTTGCATCAAATATTGGATTTTTGTCCAAATAATTTTAACTTTTCTACAATATATTTTATTGCCAAAACAACAACAACTTCCTGATTAATATATACCAGAAATATGGAATGTTTGGTTCCTAAGGTATTGAGTAAATTGATTTTTTAAATTTTATGTAAATATTAATAAAGGTCTTTCTGAGTGTGTGGTCATCTGTTCTAGAAAGACTTCATCCAATTCCTCCATCTGAAGAGGGGGTCTGTAGTATCCTCCCACAATAACATCCCTGTTGTTTCCCTCCCCTTTAATTTTTATCCAGATGCTCTCCATCTGGCTTCCAAGATCGATGTCCTGGATCTCTTCACTGGTATAAATGTCCCTATTCCTCCTCCTTTCCTGTTTTGTCTATTTCTCTTGAAAAGGTTATACCCCTTATTTCTACATTCCAATCATGAGACTCATCCCACCAGTTTCAGTGAGGCCTATTATATTTGCTTTGTTGTGCTAGGAGCTCAAGTTTACCTTGCTTATTCCCCATGCTCTGTGCATTAGTGTAGAGACATCTTAGACCATGGGTCCCCCCTACTTGCTGCCTGTTCAAGTTTTTTTTTGCCTCTATGACAGTTTGACTATCTTCTCCAGACTTTTTGCCTTCCAGAATACTGTCTCCCTCCCCCACATAACTCAGTTTAAAGCCTTCCTGATCAGATTTTAGAGACTACTGCAAAGACGTTTTTGTCAACTGGCGAGAGATGCAACCCATCCCTTGCCAGAAGTCCTCCTCATGGACCCTGAGACCACCATCTGCGGAGCCAGTTATTCACCTCTGCTATTTTCTTCTCCCTTCCTGGACCATGCCATTTGACTGGGAGAAGAGATGAGATGACAACCTGTGCATCTATCTCTTTCAACTTCTACCCAAAGCCTTATACTCCTTTATGATATTCTGAAGGCTGTGCCTTGCAGTATCATTGGTTCCCACATGAACCAAAAGAAAGGGGTAACTGTCAGTAGACTTGACAAATTTTGTCAGCCTCTCTGTCACATCATGGATCTTTGTCACAGGGAGACAGCACACCTCCCAGGACATCTTGTCAGGCCCACACACCACTGGTTCAGTACCTCTCAGTAAGGAGTCCCTCATGATGTTCTTTGCATGTGGAGTGGGTCGGGAACTTCTCAAAGTATAATAAAATATACAACTCTAAGTCTTTGTCTGTTTGTTTGCATACTCTGTTTTAGAAGGAAAATGCTACTTCTCAAAAAAGCTACACTAAGAAGATATTATTTGACAGTAATAGTTCTAGTGTTCCCATCTTTAATAATAACAGAGATTGCTTTTGGTTAAAGGTCAAAAGCCAGTCACTGATGCTACATCTTCTCTCAAGGCCATTAGTGTTGTAATGTTTTTGACTTCAAGGAACACTTTCAGAAATAGGAGATGTGAATATTTCCCCTGGGTTTGATGACACCTTTATCCTTGTCTTGCCATGCCTGTGTCATAAATGATGACTTTCCAATATGTATATCATTCCTACTGTAATGCTGAGTAGGTGCTTTCCCCATATAGTTCCATAATACGTAGATAGATTTGTCCTGTGAAACTACTGACGTCTAAAAGAATACCCAACATAAATAGCACTGTACTGATACACTGATAATCAAAATGGGAAAACTTTTCTGGACAAAAAACTATTTAATTCTGCATTGATGAGTGAAAGAATAGACAGCATTCACATTTCTCGAAGATATATGAGTGCTAAAAGGTTGTATCCAGGAATATTTTTTAATAGTTACTTGTAATTTGGCACAATTTATTAATCATACATTGGTAAATTATCTTAATTTCATTTCACATTAAACCTTTATAATATTTTACCCAATGCATTTCATATTACTGGTAATACTAGGCACATGAAAATGTGTCAGTCTCATTTTTGTTGTATTTCCCACTGGCATTCTTGTCCTGACCTAGTTTTATATCAAGTCACAAGGCCATTCCGTGTTCTTCCAGCAGAGAAAATCACATATATTATCATAAGGTACTCATTTTGTGCTGTTCCTAATGCACTATTTCCCCCATTGGCTAAAGGGTGTTTGTACATATTTTTCAAATACAGTATATGTATCAGATTTTTTTCAATTGTAGGCATGGGTTTATGCATTTATTTTCTGACTGAATTGTATCACAAGCTTTAGAATCATAGATGTCTGAAGCAATATGTTTTGTCCTGTTCTCAGTCTTGTGAAGTACACGACAGATACTACTGTAAGAAAAAACAAGCTCAGAAAATTTAATTTCCATTTTTAGAAAATGGAACAAAAGCTAAAAGGATGGTGTGAGCATGGGAATATATGTAAGCCTCCCTTGGGCATCTCATGCACCCACAAGTATATTGGAGCTTCATGCACTGAGCACCAAGACATGAAGAGAGCTTTGTAAACATGTCTGGCTAGATATGTTTACAGAACTCCTGTGATCTCCTAATCCCAGCCCTATCAGAGCTCTTGAACAAAGAAGTTGTGTAAAGGTTACATGAAGTATGGTCAGTTCACAAATTCTTAGATTGTATAAGGTCTTCATGCTCTAGGAATGTAAAGAAATTATTGTATTTGTTTTCATGATACAAGTTGTCTGAAAATGTTCAGAGTTCATTCACCCTTGAAAGGTTTCTCCTCTCCAGGATTAGAACAAGAAAACAACTGCTTTTTATGGTCAAGATTTCTTGTTTAAACAACATTCCTAAGTGCAAAACAAGTAACGTATGCACATATAGTAAGCAAAGAAAGATCAGCCAATTAATCAAAATAGTTGAAACAAAGTATGAAATGTTTTGGCATGCAGAAGTTCATTCAAAATGACATAGTTTAACAACACAGTTTGTGTAATGTACAGTTTGCACAGAATTTATTCTTGCAACTGTGATAACTTCTTGCATGTATATTTTGTGATATTTCCTTGCAGACAAGAAGAAAAATGTTGTGTTTTCCCATTCTGCTAGGTAAACATATGATAAGATAGATTTTATTTCCTTGCTATCCCTATGTTTGCTATTTTGTAAAGAAGATCATCTCTTCCCCATTCCAATGGCTAAACCATTCACAATTTTTCAAAAGTAGTTTACAGTTTGAAACCACACACACACACATATATGAAGAAAATTGTGCACTGTTTTAAAATTAGCATGTTTGCCTATTCATATGAACACAAACATAGAGAGAGAGAGAGAGAGAGAGAGAGAGAGAGAGCAATAAAACAAACTCTAACGCTGTAAGCTATAACAGTGAAACACAAAACACCATGGTATTGTCTGCCCAACTTTCACCCATCTAGTTCAGATTATGCAGGCCGAACCCCCTGTAACAGGGATGGGCTCGATCCTGCCTATGAAGACATAGATCCAGAGGTTTCAGTCAGATCCTTTAAACAGCCTTTCCCATGGGATTTTCTATGACAATAAAAATAACAATTAAACATAATTAACATAATTAAAAATAACACAATTCAAGACCAAGAAGGAACAAAAAGATGTTGGATGCAATACTCAGGGGATATATATATATATATATATATATATATATATATATATATGATGACAAAATGAAGGACACGTGGAATGAAGAGCCATATGAAGTTGAACCCCAGATTCTAAAAAGTGAGATGGAAGCTGCAGTAAGAGAAATGGCAAAAAACCCAAAACACAAGTTTCTAGGAACAATCAAACTGCTGCAATCCACATTGACAGACTCAACTCTAGTGCTAGCCAACATATGTCAACAGATATGGAGAACAAAACAATAATCAACAGATTGGAAACTATCTATACACATCCCCATCCACAAAAAAGGAGACACAAAAGACTGCAACAATTATAGTACTAATCTCTCACATAAAGAAAATTATGTTCATATGTGCGCTTCCTCCACTTTTTAAGGACAATTGAGTGATGCATGAGGCAGGTATGAAAATCTTCATTGTGCTGGAGAAAAACACTGAAGATTCCATGGACAGCAGGAGGGGGGGAATGGTCCTAGAGCAGATAAATGCAGAAAACTCCCGGGAAGTCAAGATGACTACACTGAGGCTGTCATACTTCAGAAACATCATGAGAAGCACAACTCATTGGAAAGAAACAATAATGGTGGGAAAGGTAAAGGGAAGGAAAAAGAGAAATACATGGAAATTTTGAATTAATAGAAAAATCACTCTCCCTTCATGATTCCGGGATACTAGAGGGAGCTCATGATTCCCTAACACTGGAGAATCATTTCAAGGTTACAGACATGTGCGTTGCTTTAATGATTCCCCTGCATTTAATTCACAGTACGTTCTCGTGTGATAATCTTCTATGTTGAAAATCTGACAGGATACATATCACAGTTTCTCCCTAGTATGTTACCTGACTTTTCTTTAAGTTTTGAATTGGTCTCTGTGGCTTTTATCTTTTATTTATTAACTTAAAATGCAAGCATCAAAAGAACAATGTGAAAGCACATCACTGTTCTTCTACTACTAATCTAGTACTACCTTCCCTCTCTTTTACATGTGTTTTCATAGATGTAGCTGGCTAATGCAGAAGTCACATTCTATACTACAGTGTGCCCTTTGTTTACGCAAGGATCTGTTCCGGACTCCCCCGTGTAAAACAAATGACGCGTAAGTTTGAGCCCCATTTAAATAAATAGGGATCGTGCATGCGGCGGTGCAGCAGCACGGTGACATGCACACCCTAGGCGTGCACCCCATTCATTCCTATGGGATGCACCGCCCCTTCCTCTCTGAGCAGCTTTCAGTTTATGCTGAAAGCCGCGTAGCGCGTGCCCGCATAACTATTCTGATAAAGCAG
>NC_056524.1:93531640-93558236 GCF_019175285.1 Sceloporus undulatus | reverse complement strand
AATAATAATAATAATAATAATAATAATAATAATAATAATAATAATAATAATAGCAGCAGCATATTCTTAGTGACTATTTGCCCACATTAAGGTCAATAGTGGTAAAATTACCACAAATTTAAAATGCTTCTTTTTTTTTTTCTGTTATAAGGTCATTGGGATGTCATGGACTGGTGGTCATCAAATTTGGTTTTTGAGACCCCATACATTCCTATACATTCTCCTACATTCCTTATACAAAATATTACAGTAACTATGGTGCGTTACAGACCACCCCTTTGGGGCAGTCTGTGGGCGTGCCTTTCCCCGGTGTATCGGGGCCTCAGCGGCTAGAACAGCAGCCACTGAGGCCCTAATCCGCCACTTTCCAGGCCGCGGGGAAGCGGCAAAAGGCCGCTTCCCCACAGCCTGGAAAGGGGTGTCCTTGGGGCTTGAAGCCCCAAGGACACCCTGCGGCAGCGGGGAGGAGGAGAAAGGGGCCGCTTGGCCCCTTTCTCCCTTGTGTTGCTGGGCACAGCCGTCTGAAGGCTGCACCCAGTGACGCAAACCAGCGATGCAAACCAGGAAGGAGCTCCGAAACAGAGCTCCTTCCTGCTCCGCGCAAAGGGTACATTAAGCGCCCTTGCGAGGAGCGACGACGTCACGTCCGCGCTGCCCCGTATAGAGGCGGCGCGGTCGTGATGTCATCATGGCGGCCCCCATGTGGAAGGGGCGCCGCCATTTTGTATGGACTCAGTCTGTACTAGGGTTAGGGGGGTGCGGAAGCACCACCCCTTCCTAACCCTAGTACGGACTGAGTCCGTACTTAAAGGCCCATTTGTAACGGGCCCAAAGGACCATTGCACTAATTTCCCACACAAGGAAAGACATGCAAAAAATTTTGCAGAAAAGATTCTTACTACATGTGGAATAAGAAATCCCAGAAATGCAAGTGGATTTCAAAAAAGGAAGAGCAGCTAGGTATTACATTGCAAATATACAATGGATAATGGAGCCCACCAAAGAATTCCAAAAGAAAATTAGAATCATGGACTCATAGAGTTGGAAGAAACCACAGGGGCCATCCAGTCCAACCCCCTGCCATGCAGGAACTCTCAGTAAAAGCCTCCCCGACAAATGGCAATCCAGACTCTGTTTAAAGACTTCCAAGGAGGGAGACTCCACCACTCTCCAAAGAAGTGTGTTCCACTGTTGAACAGCCCTTACTGTTACCATGTACTTCATGGATTACAGTAAAGCTTTTGACTGCGTAGACCATGTGAAACTATGGGATGCTCTCAAAGAAATGGAAGTACCACTACATTTGAAAGTAACCTTTATTCAGAACAAGAAACTACATCAGAACTGAGTATGAAGAGACGGAAGGGTTCCCAATCGGAAAAGATAAGGTTGCATATTATCACCCTATTTACACAACCTGTATGCACCAATATCATACACGAAGCAGGATTAGACTCTGAGGAAGGAATAGTAAAATTCAGAGATAGGAGAATTAAAAATCTAGGACGTGCTGATGATACAATGCTACTAACAGAAACTAACAAAGGCCTGGAGCAATTATTGAATACAGTCAAGGAGGAAAGTGCCAAGGTAGGCTTGATCTTGAATATCAAGAAAACAAAACTGATGATCCCAGAATATCTACATAAATTCATCCTGGATAATGAAAAAAAGTGAAATAGTAAAAGACTTCCCACACCTTGGATCAAACATTAATCAGAACAGAGACTGTAGGCTATAAATTAGAAGAAGGCTAGGATTGGGAAGGACAGATATGAAAGAACTGGATAAAATCCTAAAGAGCAAATATATAACTCTGAACACTATCATGAGGATTGTCCAAACTATTGTACCCCTCATCTCCATGTGTGGATGTGAGAGCCTGACAATGAAGAAAGTAGAAAGAAAGAAATTCAATTCATTTGAAATTTGGTGCTGGAGAAGAGTGCTGAGGATTCTGTGGACAGCCAAGAAGACAAACAGATGGGTCCTAGAACAAATCAAGTCTAAACTCCCTCTAGAAGATCAGATTACTAGATTGAGGCTATCGTACTTTGGCAACATCATGAAAAGACAATAGGAAGGAGAAAGAGGGAGACCACATGCCAGATAGATGGATTCATTAAGAGTACATGGACCTCAGCCTATAGGACCTGAGCAGAGCAGTGGAGGAAAGGGGTCTTGAAGTCTCATCCATGAGTTGAGGTCACCATGAGTTGAGGTCAATTCAAGGGAAGTCAACAACAACTATTTGATCACATGTTTAAATGCAATAGTAAACATGAAAAGTATTTCATACAGTCATCTCCTGGCTCATTTTTCGTTAACCGGCCCATTTTTAATTATTTCCCAGTGGACTACACTTTTTGGTAATCATATGTGACATTTGATTTTACAGAAGCATTCTTATTTAGTGGTTATCAATAAACATTATGCAGTTATTTAGAAACAACAATCCTCACATCAACCTAGTATTTATTGATTCAATGGAAGTAATTTGAGGTTCAATAGTTTCAAATCCAATTATCTTTCATTTGACCAAACTAGATCACCAAAAATACTATGTGATATTTCATTACCATCTAAAGGACCTGATAGTGTCAGGTAACACAGAAGAAAAGAGGGTGAAGTTTCTTGAAGAAGACCTGAATTTTCCATTTACTCTGTTAAGTCTGCAGAATTCAAAGACATAGCCGAGTAAGTCTGGATCAATATAGAAAGGGATCTTGTAGTATCTTGAAGCTGCTATTGCTAGCATCTTTGAAACTGAGAGAAAGAAGTATCAAAGGCTGTCTATGAAAACCTAGGCTACCAATTTATTTATTTCAATTAATTTCAGAGGTTCTACAAAATCCCCGTGCATCCCTTTTCACTTGAGAAAAGTTTAATAAAATGTGAGTTTTGCCTATACATGATGAAAGATTTCTTTCTATACATGTTCTGTGTGGCAATTCTTAACAAACTGGATTTTGCTAAAGTGATAAGATCAGGTATTTTTATTCAGTGGGGCAGTTCAAGTTATTTTTAACACATGAACAGGTCTTTTCAGTGCCACTTCAGTGTCAAGTTAAATTTAGTCACAAATAAACATGTCTTAAAAATTATAGTACTGCACTATCCCACAGGGCAGGTGAAAGACAAGGGGGGGGGGGCAAAACCCAGACTGGTTGTACTTAGCTACAGCACTTTCTCAAGCATTGCTAAATTGAAACAAGGTGTTGTTGAATGTAACATGGTGTTAACTTTAAATCAATCTGTCAGCAATTAAATAAGGAAATAGTTATGTTGTTTTTGTGAAGTAACAGGCAGTTTTATGCTCATGGATGAACTGTATAAAGATAATTATTAACTAGAATAAGTTTCCCCTTATTCCCCAAATGAAATCCAACTAGGATTCAAAATCTACCTGGTTTGTCCTTGTCTGCCTTTCCTTTTCTTTGTCCTTTTGTATAATCATTCTCCCACTAGAACCAACAATTATTCGTGTTACATCTCACACTGACCCCTCACAGGAAAACTCTTGTACAGTGATGTGTATCCAGCCATGATGAAGCATAGTTCCTAGGAATGGCTGGGGCCTATTATACTACAATGTACACAGAAAATAAAGATGATTTAGCCTATGATAAACTGAATTATCTTCACCACTGTCAACTCTACAAATACATTTTAGTCTAACAATAATATTATACATTTTACCCTATTATTATTAAATCATTTTTATTTATAACTATTGTCAATACTTAACCATGACGAGAACCTATGGCCATGTCAGTGCTTAAGGTGCCCACATAAATTTGGATTTATTTTTTAAAAAATATTGCAAAGGATATCTCAACTGAAAATCTGAAGGTATGAGGCATCCAGAGTGCCATCTTATATCTGTTTACTCAAAGGTCAGTCCCACCCTGTCCAATAGTGTTGCTCCCTGGTAAGTGTCCTACTAATCCAGCCTCATATGAAAAGACAGAATGCACGTGACCTTTATGTCAAAGTAACAACTGAAAATCAGTGTCAGTCTATCCAATTGACAAATAACGTTCAAGCAGAGCAGTAACACATATCTAGGGATTTTCCCGTATCCTGCCCCAGTCAGAAACTTGTAAAACAAACTACAAACAGATGCCTGCTGCAGAAAATGTTCCCTTTACCCAATCTTAATGAACTGAACTTTATTCACTTGCCTTGTTTGCATGAAGAAGATGCAATGAAATTTAATATGAAACTTGGAAAACAAAGGTTAGATTGAATTAACTGTATTATTTATGCTACATTCCTCACCATCCAGCAATAAAATAAAATACAATTTAAATGAAATGTAAGATATGTAGCAATACTTCTGTAAGATTATGTAGCAATATTTCCATGAACCAAATGCAATGAAATTTAATCTTTAACTGGAAAAACTCAAATTAGATTGAATTATATCATTTATGCTACTTTCCCCAGTCACTAGCAATAAAATAAAATACAAAAATAAATCATATGTAAGAAATGTAAAATTCTGCAAAATAGACTCCAACCATACACGGAGATAGAAATCCCAGGGGTTAGGATTTGGGAAAGGAAGAGACACTAGGGACCACATTACAAACATATAGAAATTATCACATGGAGGGTAAGGATGGTAGCAAAGCAGATTGGTCTCATTCTTATCCAGTCTCATTCGCGTGATTGGGGAAAAGATTATCACACTCCACATGCTTATCCTGTTCTTCTCCTATCTGTGAAGTGTAATGGACTCATCATTTGGTATTAATGGAAACTCCTGTTAATACCAAATGATGGGTCCCTTACATTTCATGGATGGGAGAAGAATGGGATAAGTACACAGGATGTGATAGTCTTTCCCCTGATCAAGAGAATGGGATGGGATAAGGATGGGAGAAATCTGCTTTGCTCCCATCTTTACCCTCTGTGTGATAATCTCCTCTGATTCAGTGGGAGAAAATGAATGAAATGCTTGCACAGATTTCAAAAATGTGTATCATTGAACAAATATGGGCAAATGTGCTTTAGTTACTGGGTAAAATGTACTCAGGAATGTATACCTTAAATTATGCTAATGTACAAATGTCTGGGACATCCAGCATGGCATAGTGGTTTTGTAGGACTACAACTCTGGAGACCAAGGTTTGATTCACCTCTCAGCCATGACACCCACTGGATTAGCTTGGGCAAATCACACTCTCTCAGCCTCATGGGAAGGCAATGGCAAACTTCTTGAACAAAGTTATAAAAGAAAACAAATCTTGTAATCAGAAATGGACCAAGAGTCAGTGGAGCTGTTACAATCAAGTTCTGTGTTCTTTGACGCCAACTTCAGTTAGCAATCTGGCTGCAGCTTTTTGGGCCAACTGAAGTTTCTGAGCACTTTTCAAATGCAGTCCCGTATATTGCACATCACAATAATCAAAACAAGGTGTAACCAAGACATGAACCATCATGACCACATCCAACCTCTTCCAGTGGCATCACGGGGGGGGGGGGGGTTGCAGACTGCACCAGGTGACAACCAGAAAGTGGTTTTGAGGCAGGAGGGGTTCATGTGATAAACCTCTCCAGTGATAAAGGCCAGGATGGAGGGCCACTGTGGACTCAGAAGGAGAGGGAGGCTGCCTTCGAAGTCCAGTGTGGATTTGGAAGGCTTGAGGGGGAGAAGGAGGCTGACTTACGAGTCCAGGGTGGACTCGGAAGGCATGGGAGGGAGACTGCACTTTTGACCCCACCTTCATAAGCCCTGTCCTCTGGAAGCCCTGCCCCCTGCACCAGGTGACACCCTGGCTGGGGACACCACTCACTTCTCCAGGAATAGTTTCAGTTGGTACGCTAACTTTGCTGTTCAAATGCACTTCTGGTCACTGCTGAAACCTGAGCCTCTAGGCTCAGAGCTGAATGTTTAAAGATATCAGGTACTAGAAAGGTCTATCATAACTTGAGAAGCAACAAAGTTTGAACACTTTAGCATGTTCACTCTGGAGATTTTAGTACACTCTCAGAACTTTACAGATAGAACTACACATGAGTAATGAGTTCATCATGCTCTTAGCACCAGTAAATTTCTAAATGTGCAGCAAAGAACTAAACTGACATTGAACAGAACAGTTGTTTCCAGCTCAGAGATCTGAGTCTACTTCTATCTTGCAGAACTCTAAAGTTTACCTGACAGAGTATCACCATATCTATCATATAAGTAGCATACATATGGGGTTGGCATTCAATGAACACAAAGGAAAGCAATAATTTCCAAAAATAATTTGGTGTAAAATTCAATTAACTGTTTTTTTGAGAATGTTATTGCTCCTTGATTATAAATCCACATGTTCGCCCTGGAGTGTGGAGACTTCGTGACAAAGTCCTCCCATGATCTTCCTCACCCACATGATTATGATTTTCCCAGATGCACCTCTGCAGTAGTGGAAATGTGCCATATTAAAAGCAGTTCCATGTTCCTGGTATGCCCAGGGAGGATACATGAATAAGCCCTTTATTCTGTTTTCCCATTTTACAGGGATTGTAGATAGAATGGGATTTATTTAACAAAATGAGAGATTCACAATCAATAATGTAAATGCACAATATAAGAGTAAGGCTATTAAGACTAATTACCAAAGATTATTAAAGTTCTCATTAAACAGGCTGGCAATTAAAGTCTCTGAATATCCTAACTGTCAAACTGAAGCAGATCTGTGACTAGATGAAGCTGCTTAGGTAACAATCAGACCTGGCTGAGGCCAACTATGGTACAACCATAAACTGTGGACCAAAAGAATGATTGGCCTGAATCCAACTGATGGTCTCAACTACAATAGACCCTCTGAATGAAGCATGAAGCATACATAATATTGATTTATCTATTCTCGTTGATTAGCTATTTTGGTTGGGCCTAACAGCTGGATTTAGCTCACTGTCATATTCATTTTGTAGCTTACCACAACTTCACCCTCAGTGGTACTTCTCCCTTTTTTGCAGACCCATGCCATGTTTTTCCCCCCTCTTCAGGTCCTTATAACATCTCACAAGGATGAAAAGGATTTATCTGTGCACCAACAGAGGTGGTGCTGGATGCACTTTCTTATGAAAAGGATGGTTGCCTATCAGAATTTATGATCAGGAGAGATGACACTTGAATATGCAAATTTGGTTTCTTATCTACAATCCTCAGTACATAAGTAGATAAATTAATCAAAATCCACTGACATCTCTCAGAAAGTTTCAAATATACTATTAGCAGTATAGCTCTATGTGTAGAGGGCCCAAAGGAAATTGTGCTGAGAATAAAGTTGTTACTAACTGCCCGCAAGTTGGCCCCGAGGTCACAGGCCTGAATGGCAACCGTTTGGATGAAACATCTCCAAGCCTGCTGTCCTCCACTGCTCTGCTCTGGTCCTGCTAATCCAGGCCTGTGACCTCCCTGTTTGAGTCTGTCCATCTGGTGTGCAGTCTTCCTCTCTTTCTATTACCCTCAACCTTCCTCAGCATAATTATATATATTATGAGTAATATATATTATGAGTCATGCCTTCTTATGATGTGGCAAAAGTACAACAGCCTCAGTTTCATCATCTTGGCCATCAGAGAGAGGAATCATGTCACAAAATGTGTAAACTTTTTTAAAAAAATATCCTCATCCTCATTCTCACCATCACCATCAAATAAAATAATATTTTTGGGGATTTAAGAGCTAGTCTCCTTAATTATTTGCAGGTCCTTTCACAATGACAACCTTCTATGGATGCTAACAGTACACTAGTTTGAGAAGGCTACCAGTGGAGCACCTGAGAAGTGAGTACTGTACTGTATTTCCTGTAAAACATGTTACATCCTCCCATGGGCTATTTAAGAAGCTATGAAAAACAGTGAGACAACATGTGAAGACATACCTTTAGAGACAAAGATAAAGACAAAGACAATGATGAAGATAAAGAAGGGAAGAAATTGTTGTGGCTAAAGCAAGAACTCCAATACTCCTTAGCCACCTTGAAACACTATTAGGTTATGCACCAACAAACAGCCACAGCAGAGGAAGAAAAACCGACTACTTCTTTCATAAGGACAAAGAGTTTTCCAAACTTGTGAGGTGTGAGATTCAGAAGACAGTGGGCCCTTGGTATCTACTTGGGTATGGTTTCAGGACACACCGTGGATATCAAAATCCATGATGTTCAAGTCCCATTAAATACAATGGCATAGTAAAATGGTGTCCCTTATATAAAATGGCAAGATCAGGGTTTGCTAATTTTCCCCCAACAGTCTGGGTACTCATTTTAGCGACTTTGGAAGGATGCAAGCCTGAGTCGAGCTTGAGCCCTTTTGCTGGTCTTGAACTCGCAACCTTATGGTTTTGAGTGAGTGGCAGCAGTACAGGCATTTAACCACTGCACCACCAGGGCTCCTATGGATCCATGGATAAAGAGGGCCAACTAAATAGCTAACTCATTCTCTCCTGCAACGAAGGAGATATTGAAACCCTTGAACATATATTCTTATACTGTCAATTCTATAAAGATACCCGACTTCAACTGATTACCCCTCTTCTGGGAAAATTCTCAAGATGTACAGATACCTCACTTGTTTGTAACCTTTTGAACTGTCAGATACCTAGCATTGTATACAAAGTAGCAAAATTCTGTTACATTGTATGTAAAACACACCCTCTAATGAAGAGATGAAATTGAAATATCAACTGAGATCGATATTGATAGAGAACTGGGAAGATACCAGAGTCAGATGCGGACTGTGTTACATGATTCATGTTTTGTCCTCTGTGATTGTATTTTATGTATAACAATTACATTTTATCCTTTTATCTCTTTTGTTATTTATAGTTGTAGTACAATCTACAGTGGTACCCCGGGATACGAATGCGCCGCCTTATGAAATTTCCGGGTTACGAAAAAAATCCAATTAAAAAAACTGTTCCGGGTTACGAAAAATTTTTTGGTGCTTTTCGGCGCTATTTCACACGAAATCGCGGCTTTTCCCCATTAGCGCCTATGGGTTTTTCGGCTTGCGAAGTATTCCGGGTTACGAAAGCGGCGGCGGAATGAATTAATTTCGTAACCCGGGGTACCACTGTAAAAGTTTTTACAATTAGAGCTTAATAATGGTTTTTGTGACTTGATTGTTATTGTATTTGCTGGTCAATGACCGAATAAACTCTTACAACTCTTTACAACCTCTAACTCATTCTCTGATTGTAGATCCTTAAACCCAAACTAATATTACCTTATATACTCGTGTATAAGTCTACCTCATGTATAAGTCAAGGGCAGTTTTGGAGGCCAAAATCATGGATTTTGATATGGCCTGTGGATAAGTCGAGGGTCAAACACTGGGGAATGTTACAAAAGATCTAAAGCGGGAAAACAAAGCATCACTTCCCTCCCTACATTTCCCTCTCTGGACTTCTCCCAAGGGTCCCAGTCTCGGTATGGAAAATGGGGAAACAAAACTCGGTGCGCGCGCACACACGCACACACTCTTTCTCTCTCAATCTTCCCTTTATCAAAAGCATCTCCAAGGCTCATGGGTTGCAAAATGGGGTAGAAACCCCCCTCACTCTGCACTTCACCCTCAGGATTTCCAAGGCTCATGGCTTACAAAATGGGGTACAAACCTTTCTCTCTCTCTGCCCTCCCCTCCTAGGATTGCCAATGCTCATGGGTTGCAAAGGGGGGTGGAAACCTTTCTCTCTCTCTATTCTCTTCACCCCCAGGACTGTATCGATGTCAGCGGAGGAACAACTTCCTGACCCAAGTAGTAGATAGGGTCATGTCTTCTGGTGGTTCTGTGTGAATCTGAAGATGCAAACAAAGAGCTATCCATATCATCTGGTCCACAGAGGCTCTGAGATTGGAAGAAGGGGCCTGTGAAGCATCTCCCAGTTGCGATGTGGACTCATCATCATGGGTGGCATGATCATAAGTGGCTGAGTGTCAAGAATACAGTGAGGCTGGCAAATCAAAAAGAGAGGCATCAAACCTGTGTTCAGGTCATACCACACAGGTAGGCAAGGAGGCATGTCTCCTTGGAGATAGTTTTGGTGGAGATTGCTGATGATCTTCAAAAAGAGAATCCTGAGAGAGAGTAGAAGACTGGGGCATCTGTGCCAAAAAACCTATGACCTTCCAAGTCATAAAGTCTGTAGTATTTAGGTGATGGAGGATGGTCCAAGCGATAGGCTCTAGATTGTCAAACATGGCATGATCATTGAGGTGACAGTGGTGGAAAGATTGAAGTGGAACCATTTGATACCGTAGTGGACTCTGGAATCTAGGTTGACATGGAGATAGTGAGCAACAGGCTGGCGAAGTCACTCGAGGTCAAGAACGATCCCGTGAATGTTTGGAGGGAGACTGTCAATCTTCTTGATCCATAAATTGTGGAGGAGGTGGTAAAGGAGGCTCCTGGAAAGACACAGGTGAAGCGTGAGCTTCAGCCAAAGCTTTGGTTTCATTGGCATGAGGCCATAGAGAGGCCAGTTGTGAAGGAAGAGAAAAATACTGCACCAGAGGAGGAGTCCAGGGTGAGTACATGAGTCTTGGTGAAGACTTAGCCATCTTCTTCTATTTTTTTGGGTGTGCCAGACATATTGGAGAGGTGGGTAGACCCTGAGATTGTCTCGACATGGAGAGATAGTACCAAAGATGATATTGATACCAGTGCTGGCTGAGCAAGAAACGAGGTTGAGTGGGAGTCCACAGTCAATTGTCAGATGGCATATTGAACAGAGAACTCAGAGGTCTTTGCCCAGTGGTGGTCTTGGGCAGAGCCATTGCCAAAGCTGCGTGCACAGCTGATGGAGTTGGGGCACTGAGAGTTTGTTCTCAGAGGAGTGCTTTAAGCCTAGTGATGCAGTTGCAGCATGACTGAGGTGTGAAGGCCCAGCAATGGTGGCACGAGGCCACATTATGGGCTTCTCCAAGGCAAAGGAGGCATTTGGCCATCTTTTTTGGGAATCTTACCCCTGCACTCAATACATTGCTTGAAGAATGTGGATGTCATACCAAGTCTGAGGATTTAGCCAAAAATACTGAAATTAAAGGGGAATCCAAGAGAAAAATCAGTGGAACAAGCTAAGTCAAAACTGATTGTGAAAGAAGAAAACACTCTGAATACTCTTAATGATGCTACTGCTGCAGCAGACAAAAAAAAAAGAACAGAGGTGTGGACACTGGAGGGAACTTATTTGGAGAGGCATAGAGGGGCGGGGCTTCCTCCAAAAACACCAACTGACTGCTTTGAAATCTCCGAACAGTACTGTGCAGGCACATTACATCCCATGTGTGTAAGTCGTGAAGAAGAAGGATTAGTACTGACTAATAAGTAGCAAAAAAGAGTTGCACTACTTCTGATGGACAAATGGATTCAAGTCTGTATCTGTAAAATGTTAGACAGATAGAGGAGAGCTTGATGGTGGATCCTGGAAGAACAGGCAACCCTTCTGTCCCAATAGGAATATGGTGAGAAGGCCACTCACCTGGTTGCAGAATTGAGCAACTTCTAGGAAAGAATGAGGCAGCAGGAAACAGCTTATACAAGATAGCTAGAAATGCATGTGTATGTATTGGGGGGGGGGGGGGGGGCAGCAGAAATAGTCAACTTTGGCTTTTCTGGCCAAGTTGAATTCCTACCTACCAACCTCTACCTGGTGACAGTGAAGCCAGAAATTATTTGCAGAAACCAGGTGGGTTTACTGGACAATGCAGCAGTTTCAATATGCCTTCTGGCACCAGACAAGTACAATGGCTATGAGTCTTCTATCAACAGCTCCTTACAAGCTACAGCCAAGTCTTTTCCCAGAGCTGTCTGACCTGTGTGTGTAGGAATTTCCCAGCCTTTACAGAAGGGAAGCAATGAACAGCAAAGTGAAGGTGTATCAAAAATAGCCTGGAACTGTGGGACCCTGAGGGATGAGCTACAAGAGGCATACTTTGCCTTGAGTTGGTGAAAGAGTCTAGCTCTGTGTGATGTAACAAAGCTTCTGAAATGTTGACTTGATATGCAACTGGCAATAAAATATTTCTGAACTGCATCCCACAGTGTAAGCTCGTCGGCTTCAAGAAGCAAGAGGAATTTAGTATTGTGGTCCCAGGGGACATTACAACATCACATTCAAAATAATTAAATGAAGAGATAGAGTGGCCATACACCAAGGTAAATTTTAAGGTATTTTTGGATACATCTGCAATCCAAACGTATGATTCTTCGTGTAGCTTGTGATACAATAAATGGAGTAACAGCTTCTGCATATGGATTTCCTTAGCTTGATACAAATCCTTCTCCTCCCCCACCCATACTTTTAATAGCTGGGAGGTCAAAGTACTGATAAATAAGTTCCCAAGAAGAAGGAAAATGCTAAACATACAACCCACAGTGCCTTATTGTCTACTTATTCCTGTAACAGAAGCTGACCTTGCAATTTCATCTGGAAAGAAGACTCACTTGAGAAAACCACAACTTGCCAACCAGAAGGCTGATTAGGTCTTAAATTTGGCAATTACACCCATGTGCCTTTTAACTTCCTGCTGAGCCTGCTTATTTAAATTACATTGTTTTATCAATGACACATGCCACTAATCAATAGAATTAATCAAAGGTTCTCTCAGTAGAGTCATTTTCCTTATGGCTTAATGTCTGTTTATGTTATAACCAGAGCACAGTTTCTCGTTTTACCAAGTACAAGAGTGTAATAAAGGGCAGAGTGGAAACAAAACAGGAACAGCAGGGATTAACCAGAGTTTAGAAAGTTGCCCTACAGTTATAGTTATATTTGCAAAGCTGAAAAAGTAGTTAGATGTCATTATAACTGCAGTTTTGAAAACTAACTCTTTACTTTCCAACTAACATAGTAATTTTTTTAAAAAACGGACTTCTACAAAAGACTCACATTCTGCCAGAACCACAAAACACATGGAAACCTCATGATGGTAATCCAGCCATTGCAAGGTTTGTTTGTTTGTTTGTTTGTGTTTATTTTTAAACAGTCATGTTGCTGCTTGACTGACCCCCACAGCTGGAGATGATAAAGAAAATCTATGTGCTAGTTGTGATGGGATTAAAAAAAAATCTTCACCCTCAATGCTACTGTAACACTGGATCTAGACCAATACAGTCCATTCCTCCATGCCCAGATTTGCTGAAGTTCCTTGTTTTAGGTTAACCTTTTGCACACTGTGATGGGTGTCAAGATGTTCTCATTGACTGTTATAATTTTCTAATCTTTATCAGAAGGTACACAAAGGGTTTTGTGTTTGTTTTTGCTGATTTGGGGTTTCATGCCACAATACAGTTTAGTGAAAATTGTCACCATCCCTCCCAGCAACTATTAATTAATACAAAAATTTTAATAAGGAACTGACAGCTGCCACTTAGGCTTTAAAACTGTAACTAGAAAGATGCTTACATTAAATTTGATTTGAGCTACTAGTCATTTTCAACAAACAATCTACTGTACAAGTCTTGTGGCAGACACCATAATTTCCCACTCTGCCATTCCTTTCTGATCAGGCTAAAACTTCAAAATAATTCTAAAAATCCATACTTAATTCTGGTTATTATATCTTCTGCAGGAGAAAGAAACTTTAACTATATTGGTAGAAAAGGGCACAGCAAAACAGTATGGTCAATAAGTTCCAAGTATCTGTGCCACAAGATTCTCGGCATATTGCCTTCTGGTCATCACAGGCTTAGATGACTGTGAACCGAAAATTGACAGCTAGATAATTTATAAAGTCTTTCATTTCTGGAAGATTACATTTTTGAGAGACACTGAAGAGCAGGCCAGAATGTTCTGGGAAGCTTGGGTAATCAGTAATTCCAATTTCACTTCTAACCCAGAAATGTCCTCTTGAGCTTATAAAAAGAACAAGCATAATTTCAGTTTTAAATTCATTTCCCAATAGTAAAGATTAAATAGGCTTAAAAAAGAAAAAGAAATATATATTCTACACCCTTATTTGCATCATCATCATCATCATCATGATTTATTTCATGGATTCATTGCCCTCATTTGTCATAATACTCATTTGTGAGTCCTTTGAACAGAGTGTTCAATAGGCTTGCCAATATTTCTGCCATTTTCTCTGAGCTTGGAGTCATATAATTTTCTACAGATATTGTTTCATTCTGTGCCAGCACTTCAATCCCTACTCTCAGGTATATTTGGCACTGCAGAATTATAGTAGTGTGAATTCCACTTTTAGATACCATAGCTGCATCCTATGGAATGCTGAGATTTGTAGTTAGGTGAGGCACTACAGCTCCCAGGCATAGAATTCTAAATAAGTCACAAAACTACAGATCCCAGATTTCCATGGGATGGAGCCATTCAATATAGTATGAAACTGCTATAATTGTGTAATGTGAAAAAAAAACAATACCTCAAAGGTCATGAAGAAGTCTATACCTGTCCACCATTTGCATGTATATATATGGAATTCCAACCTTCAAATGAACAAGAAAAGGATAAAGACATTGGCGGGTTATAGACTGCCGCTTTGAGGCGGTCTGCTGCCGCCGCCGCTTGCTCCGTAAGGGAGCCGCCGCAGCCACACCGTGTGGCTCCCTTGCGGAGCAAAAAAGAAGCTCCAAAATGGAGCTTCTTTAAGCGGCACCTCTATGACGTCGCGAGGCGCCAGAGGCGGACTCGCGATGTCACAGACGCCGCGACACGTCCGATACGTAAACATGGCGTCCCCCATGTGGAAGGGGCGCTGCCATGTTGTACGTATGGAATACGTACTAGGGTTAGGAGGTGCGGAAGCACCACCCCTTCCTAACCCTAATACGTATTCCATACGTATTTTTTGGCGGTTTGTAACCCGCCATTGACTGTCCCAAAGCTTGGAACCATTACTATTTGGGCTACAACTCACTGAATCCCCCAGCCAGCCTGGAAACCAGCCATGTTGTCTGGAATATTCTGGGAACTATATTTTAAAAAAATGAAATTTTCAAAGCTCTCACTTGGCTATGTTGTGAAAGAACATCTGGAAGACAGACAAACTGCCTTATTCCAAGTCCCATGAGTTCATCATTCTGATCAGTATTTGTCCTAACTGATTAGTACCAATGATGGTGTTTTTAAAACTTAAATAGGATTCCTTATATAGTAATGGCAAATAAAAGATACAACATACCAATCAAATCATTCTAGTATCTCTAATTTAGGATAGTGAAGCAAAATCCAAAATAATTTCAACATTGCCATTGCCTACCCCCTTCAATCTACTTTTAAAAGTGCCAAAAGAAAATGACATTAGATAGGCATAAAACAAGAGTAACTACAGAAGTGTCCACATAGTGTCAGTATCTATAACATACAGTTCCAGCACTGTCTTATGGCTGGATTTTGTCTAAACAGTCAATCAGTCTGTACCGTTTAGAAATGTATTTTTTCTCCTGAAGAATGGATGCTACATTTGCATCACATATACTTTAGGTCAGTGTTCCCCAAATGGTGCCCTTTTAGAGATTTTGGACTTCAGCTCCCAGAACTCTCAGCCATAGTCTGGGATTCTGGGAGCTGAAGTCCAAAATTCCCTTGAAGGGCAGTTTGGGGACCACTACATTAGACAGATAACCATTTACAAATGGACTGGGAATCCATAAATAAGCATGGGTAGGAATACTCTTTAACAATCCAGAAAATAATAAAATTATTTATTTATTTATTTATTTATTTATTTAATAAATGATAAATATGTTTGAATTTGTCTTGAATTTTACTTCTAATATTTCACAGGAGAGGGATTTGCTGATCTACAATAGGAATAAAGAGATTAGACACAAGAACTTGGGTTGAATAAGGGCCATTTATTTATTTATTTATTTATTTATTTGAGCTTTTCAGATTTCAGCTTCTGCAGACAGCAAGTCCTGTTGTTTTCAATAGAGGTGTGTATATGGATTTGTACTAGCGGCCGTGCACATGTTGCACTGCCATAGGAAACAACAGGACTTGAGGGCCCACAGGGGGAGGGGGGATCTGGAACAGATCCTCTGTGGATACAGAGGGACAACTGTACATGCTTCTCTTTACCCTGCATCGCTTTACATATCACCCCAATTAAAAAACAAACAAACAATTAATATCATCTCCTAATTTGTCATCTACAAAGGAGATTATAAATTGAAGATAATTCATAGTATTCAATTTTTGGCATTGCTAGATTGATTAATAATTTTCAAAATTTTGCCCCAGCCAAACAAATTACAAATCTTCATTGCAATCTTCTTTGAAAAAATCCCATTAACATGAAAGATGGGGAAAACATATGTTCAAAACTACTGATTTGGTCCACTGATGTTTTATTTAAGGCAGGGCAGAAGAACAAGATCTTCTACTTTATTTGATAGTACAGCATGAAAAAAACCAAACTCTTAGCTCAGACAGATTTACCCTTATAACTATAGGTGATAGCACTGCTGACTACATTTAGGCAGGGACATTCAGTCAAAACCTTTGGAAACCTGCCAAGTTTGATCATTATACCTTTAGCTTCTAGCCTTCTTCAAAACTAGAGACTGCCCAGAAATTTTCAAACCCTGTCATAAACAATGAAACTCAGTACAGTGCAAACTAGATGAAAAGATACAGCTCGATACACAAGTGATACTACATTCCATATATGTACCTATCATGTTTTTGTATCATTACATGAGGAAGCAACAACAGCAATGCAACTTGGAAAAGGAGAGGACAGGCTAGAAGCCAACAGATGATCCAAGGAACTCTTGAGGACGGGAGAATGACCAAGCTGGTGGCTTCCATATAAGTGGAGTGGTGAATTACCTCTGTGTTTTACTCTTAACTTAACGGAAACTTTCAATGGATTCAAAACCTTGTTTCATTTTGGATTTTCTCTTCATATGTTTTCATGTTAAAAGACATTCGGAAGTGGTTTGTCAGTGCTCTTTCTGTGTAGTATTAATAAATGTTAGTTATGGTGCCACTGCCATTGACATTGAGAGATCCTCCACTATTGTCCAGTAGCTCTTTAGCACATTTAGTCTGCATCCTAAGCAAAATCCTGTCTGACATGCGAGATCCTATGAACAGCATTGCTACTATCAGCATAGCCTCTTGCTTCACAAGACCACACAATCCACCACCATGGGGGGAAAAAGACAATAATGCTTTGTAAGTTAAGGGCTGTACAGATAGCCCTGAAGGGGAGGCCTTCAGCCGCCCCTTTTACAACCAGATTGGGGCTATGGCAAGGGTGCAATAGGCCCAGCATTGCAGCTTTACAGTGCTCCTTTGGTGCTATGTCGTGCGGACACAGCATCAAAGGAGAGTTGTGACACCACACGGTGCGGCATGTGGCATCACACCACCCTGGGGGAGAAGCCAGGGCATGAGTCATGTAGATGCAATGCCTTGACTCCACCCTCAAGCCAGCCTTTAAGGTCCATCTGCACAGGGCCTTAGAGAGCAATAGGAAAAGAGGGTCACATTACAGGCAGACACCCTCAATCAAGGAAGCCACAGCCCTCCATTTGCAATACCAGAGCAGGGCTGTTGATAAGAGGATAATTTGGAGGTCTTTCATTCTGAAAATGGCCATGGATCCTCAGTGATAAATGATTATTCATATATCATATCCTATTGGGCAGCATCCTGCTTTAATTAGAACTTTCTCTTTTATTGGTGCCCACCCGAGGGCGGCACCACTGCATGCCCCGCAACCTTAGCATGCTGCGGCGGTGTGGTAATGGCAGTGCCCTGTATACATGGGTGCCACCATTATGACATCATGGCTGCGCCATGGCCAAATGGCACGGTGCAGGCGTAATGTCCCTGCGATGCTGCAGGGCGCTTTGGGCGCCCTTTCAGCGGCACCAGAAGGAGTCTTATTTTTATTAAGTACGGTACAGTAATCTACATTCAGTCAAATATAGTTAAGTCGTCGTCTTCTGGAACAGCGTCATAACTCTCCAAAAACGGAAATCCGTTCTGAATTTATTGCAACTCCGTTTCCAATCTTTCACGCCAAGCAACACGGCTTTATCTTATAATTCTGTAAACCTACTGGTTTCTCTTCAGCTTGTATAATCTTCCGCCTTTTAGAAGCTGGATTTTAAGGTGGACTTGGAGAGAGATCAGGCCAGGAGGGATGACTTCTTGGGGAGCGCCTCGTTCCCGCAGCCACAAAATGACTGTGGGAACGAAGCCGGGGGAAAGGGGCTCTCCTGGCAGCAGCTCCCCGGGGTGTCCTGGGGCATGAAGCCCCAAGGACACCCCTTTTTGAGACCAGAGAGAAGCGGCATTTTGCCGCTTCTCCCTAATCCCAAAAAGCACTGGATTGGGGACTCTGGGCTGCCACTGTGGCTGCCCTGGCCCCAATATGTGGTGCAAAGGGGTGGCTGCAGGCCACCCCAAATGGGCAGTCTGTATCCCGCCATTGAAATCTTTCTAAGGGCAAGCTTCTGGTTCTCTAGGAAAGAGGGATGAATTGGCAACCACAGGAGTAGTAGCATTTGGACCATTTGATATTCAATCAGTTGTTTGGAGATTCCTTTTGACTGTTCATCTTTAACACTATAGGTGAAACATTTGGAAAAGGGAAAAGCATGGTTATTCATTCACCTTATACTATCTATGTACAAGTAAATAGTATGGAAGCTGCAAAACTCTTATGGACTGTGTTTCTGTGTTTTGGGTACTCAAACTGTTCAGAGTTTTTGGAGGGGGGGAAATATATTTGGATAACTATGGCATTTATACTCGCCTAATTCACTCTAAACATTCTCAGAACCACCATAAAATGCAATTCAGTGGATGAAATAACACAATATGTACCCTGAAAAAATGTAACCTCTGTATTTGTTCACAATACTAGAGTTAATATTGAAAAATCATATACAAAACCCTTATTAAATTTATTCATGAATTTAACTTGGTTTCTTACTGGAATAAAATTTCTTCTGAATTTTGGAACAAATAAAAACTGTACCCAAATGTTGCCCAGTTTATATAGGTAATTTGTAGGGTTTATTTAGTTTTATAATTCACATAAACAATAGGTCCTCTCCTTTCATTCTCATAATTTATTACAAAGCCACACTACTGTATACACTATAAGTTGGCCTCATATATAAGTCGACCTCATGTATAAATTGAGGGCAGGTTTGGGGGCCAAAATTATGGATTTTGATACGACAGATGGATAAGTCGAGGGTAAAACTTAGGGGCATATAACAAAGGATCTAAAAGATGAAGCAAAGGAAAAAATGCTAAAGAACTTACAAAATCCCAGCAGGCATAACTGTCTATGCTCACACTAAAGGCTGGATGGATAGTAATAATAATAATAATAATAATAATAATAATAATAATAATAAATTATATTTCCTGCCTCTCCCTACAGATCAAAGTATGATTACATCAATAAAATAGTAAAATACAAATATAAAAATACAGATAATAAAACACTAACAATATAATTTTAAATTAATAGAAGTAGGTCAGTCCTCCCAGGACAGATTGGCTTTCACCAGGGTTTAGTTCCTGGTTTTTGATAAAAGCTAAGGTACAATACTTACATTGACGCATGGATAGGTTGACTAAAGTTTTTTGGATCAATTTTTTGACTTAAATTTCTAGACTTATACAGTAAGAGCAGAATATTTCCATGTGTTTCATATCTTGTTATTTATGGTGAGATTCAGGCCCCAGGTTCTGGCACTGAAATAACTTTATAATTTCTTTTTGCTGTGGGGCAATTGCAAAAGCTATTTAAGCTTCTTGCCCCCCCCCCCCCCCCCCCAGAGTGTCAGCTCTTCACTTTTTGCAACTCATGCATCCATCCTCAGTGCAGTGTGAGCTCTGCTGGTCATCTAGGGACCAGGTAGGATTTCCCCCCATTACCTGGAGTCTTTCACCTACCCTAATATGTATGTGTTGGGAATTGGACAATTGGCTCAGGGTGGTCTTATTAAATAGGTTTTCCTTGGCAGATAGCAAAGCGACAAGATTTTTAGATTGTTGTACATCTTGGCACCCCATCGTGATGGAGGGTTGGTCTGTGGAATTGCCTCCATCGGGTAAGTGTGGCAAGAAGAATGCCCTTGGGGATAATCTGGGGTTTACTCCTTACAAAGTTTAGTGACTTGGTAGGGAGAGCTCCATGTTTTAGTCTTCCAAAGATGACAGGTTGAAGTAGCAACCAATCCCCTTTGAACTGCCCTCAGGGACTTGTGTTTCACCCAAGGGATACCTGGGGAAATGTCATAGGTTGCTGCCCCCTTGTTCATCCATTTGTTTACTCCCATGCTTCAAACAATTAAATTGATTTTTAGGTCAACAAAATGGCCCCTGTTGAATCCACTTATTTGTGTCTGATCTCATTAATTCATGGTTAGTCAACAAATCACTTTTCTGTCCACTGGGGCTCTAAAGTGATATAGAATAAATCTTCTGTATAAAAATAAAAAAAAAGCTTCATGATGTAGTTTTCACTCTCTTACTGAAAGCATCATACAAGGGAGCCAGCCTACACTCCCTTGGGAGGAAGTTTCAGTCTTATTTTCCTTGGTTGTGTGTTTATGTTCTATCCTGCCTTTCTGCTGAATGGGACCTGTTTTCGAGATGCTGTCTCACAAAACCCTGTCTCATGTATTCACCATGATAGTGGAACACACAAGAAAGTATCTGCTAAACATTATTTTTGATAGGATCCTGACAGGGTCAGAAATGCACAGAAAACAACACTGTGGCTTCTGTATTATGTATTACTTGTAGAACTTTTCCCAAGGCAGCCCACATAGAGTTCATTGCTGTATGTGTAATTTAGGTAAATCTGCCTTCATTCATGAGAAGCACACATAGCACACCAGCCAACAGTGGCAAATCATGGCACCAACGGTCTTATATGGCTGCTTCTGCAAGCGGAAATAGGATTTTAATCCCCTCTTCTTCCCTATCATAATCCACTGGTCCCAAACTACTAGAGCAGTCATGGCAAAATTTTTAGACGCTGAGTGCCCAAACCAAAAATGTCTTCCAGCATGGGATATCACGTGGCACTGGGGGGCAGGACTTCCAGGGGAAAGGGAGACAAGACTTCTGGGGAATAATAATAATAATAATAATAATAATAATAATAATAATAATATTTATTTGTATCCCGCCCCTCTGAGAACAATTGGGGCGGCTAACCAAGTTAAAAATACAAAACATATAAAATCCCTCGTACCCTCCCCTCCTTAAAAAAGTATTAAATCCAATGCAGAATTAAAAACAAACAAACAAACAAAAACATACAAGTTAAAAACTGACCAGAAGGTCAACATCACATCAGCAAACCATCAATGGGAGCGGCAGTATCTTATTCCCAGACATTTTTCTGAGGCCGGGTTCTCTATTCTGGGAAGGCCTGCCAGAAGAGATTTGTCTTAACAGCCTTTTTAAAGCTGTCTAAGGATGTAAGCAGACAGATCTCATCCGGCAGGCCATTTCACAGTCTGGGGGCGACGATGGAAAATGCCCTCTGGGAGGTAGCCGAGAGCCTAGATTTTTGTGGCTGAAGTAGGCCTCTCCCAGAGGAGCGGAGTGCGTGGGGAGGATTGTAGGGGAGAAGGCGGACCCAAAGATATTTTGGACCCAAGCCATTTAGGGCTTTAAAGGTGATAACCAACACCTTGTACTGGGTCCGGAAGCTAATGGTCAGTCAGTGGAGGGACTTTAGAACCGGGGTAATATGGTCCCTCCTGGATGTTCCAGAAATTACTCTGGCTGCCATATTCTGTACTAGTTGCAGTTTCCGGACCAAGCACGAGGGTAGCCCCATGTACAGTGCATTACAGAAGTCTAGACGTGAGGTTACCAGCACGTGCACAACAGTCTCAAGATCCCTTACTTCCAGAAAAGGGTGCAGCTGGCGTATCAGCCGAAGCTGATAACAGGCGCTCCTGACTGTCGCATTTATCTGGTTCGACATCAGGAGTGACGAGTCAAGGAGCACCCCCAGACTGCGAATGCAGTCCTTGACAGAGAGTGTGACCCCGTCCAGGACCGGAGGTTGCAACCCAATTCTTGGTTTCGGGGCCGCTACTGTGAGCACTTCCGTTTTGTCTGGATTCAGCCTCAATCTGTTTTTCCTCATCCAGCCCATTACTGCCCGAAGACATTCATTAAGAGAGGAGATGCCATCAGAATTCAAGGCCGATGAACGAGACATGGAGAAATAGATTTGGGTGTCATCGGCATACTGATAACACCCAGCTCCATAACTCCGAATAATCTCACCCAGTGGCTTCATAAAGATGTTAAATAACATCGGGGACAGAATAGCACCCTGTGGGACACCACAGGTGAGCTCCCTTTTACTGGAGCAACTGTCCCCAAGCAGCACCCTCTGGGATCTACCTGAGAGAAAGGAACGGAACCACTGCGATGCAGTGCCTCCAATTCCCAGCCCCCTCAGGCGATCCAATTGATGCCATGATCTATTGTATCAAAAGCCGCTGAGAGGTCTAAAAGCACCAACAGGGTCACACTGCCCCTGTCGATGCTCAGACACAGATCGTCAGTCAAGGCAACCATGGCAGTCTCAACCCCAAAGCCTGTCCTGAAGCCAGTTTGAAATGGGTCTAGATAATCGGTTTCATCCAAGATAGCTTGGAGTTGAAGAGCAACCGCCCTCTCGATTACCTTGCTCAAGAATGGTAGCAAAGAGACTGGCCTATAGTTGTTCATATCCAGGGGGTCCAGGGAAGGTTTTTGCAGAAGCGGCCTAACAGTCGCTTCCTTCAGACAAGATGGAATATGTCCTTCCCTGTACTGTGTTCCGAACAGGTATCCTGGCCAGAGTCAGATTGTTCTTATAAACTAGAGCCACTCCGCCCCCCCCCCCCGCCCACTTTCCCTTTTCCAGCTTTTCAGGGGAGGATCGCCAGGGTTAGACTTATTCCCCCCCCCTCCCGGGCCTTCAACTGCCTCTTTAGGGACAGCTGAAGGTCCGTGGAAGTGAGAGGCAAAGAAGAATGTGCCTGTTCTTCCTCTTCCCCCATTCCATTGGGCCTTCAGCTGCTTCTCCGGAGGCAGCTGAAGGCCTGGGATGGATGGGAAGAGAAGGAACAGGTGCACATCTCCCTGCACCCTCCTGGGCCTTTGGCTGCCTTTCTGGAGGCAGCTGAAGGCCTGGAATGACAGGGAAGGAGGAGGAGCAGGCACACAGTATTTCTCTTCTTCCCTGCCCACCATGTTCCACGAAAAATGGCTTTGCGTGCCATCTCTGTTTGTCACCACGGTACTAGAGTGCATGGGATATTGCAGTCAGATAGCCCCAACCTTCCCGTTTACAAGGGGAAAAGCAGCAGAATCCTAAAGAAATATATTGTTGATTTCTGGGTGAAAGAGGGGCAGACTGGCAAGGTGATGGGTGTGTGTGAGAGAGAGAGAGAGAGAGAGAGGGAGATACTCCACATCTGTATAATTTTTCAGCATTTAATCCACCACCTTTGGGAAGATGATAAGTACAGCTGCTTTGAGCAGCCTTTTGTGCTGAATTACTGATACACATTATCAGGGTATTTGCACTTTAAAGAAGGTTTATCTGAGAATATTTTAATAGCAGACAGAGTTGTATAAATAATAAATTCACTCATTGCTGCAAGTTAGGAGAAAAGCCAATTTCTTACAACCCTTCAAAGAAAACAATTGTATCAGTATACCTTTTTATCTCAGGTTTGTAGTTAATCCTTTGCTCTGCCTAGCAAAGCTCAATACTGCTCTCTAAGAAACTATTTTTATTATAAAGATACAAGGAAGAGTACAGCACATGCCACACAAGTGGCAATAATGCAAGTAGGCATCTATATTTCCTGCCTCAGGTGCAAGTTGAACTAATGCTTAAAAAGAGTCAACTTATCAAAATAATGTTAAAGGATGTTTTTCTTTCAGCTAAGAATCATTCTGTTTTTCAAGGCTGTAGACAAAAAGCTAGATAGCAGCTTGCTGCCAGGTTAAGACAGTATAGAGATAAGAGGTTTTCAGTGACAAAGTCATTTGCCATAGGATTCCTACTTGTCCATTTGTCACCCAGAAAGCAGGGTATTGAGCAACCTTTAATATGAGCAATTACAATCAAGGAATGTCAAAAGAAATGAGCACAGTGGTTAGGTTGGATTTTGTTTTGTCTGGATGCCAAGCTTCAAGTTAATAATCAAACAATATTTATTTATTTTTATAAATAATGTACTTATGAAGCTTATAATTATGGAAACTTCTTTTCTTTTGCATTTTCACCATAACTAAAAGGATGCAACTATTTTTCCGCATATGGAAAAGTAAAGTGTGCATTCAGCTTTTATGAAATGGTGAAGTACACAATACAATTATACATGTGTCCAAGCCTTTTTCACTCTCTCTTCTAATGATGGTGATAGTCTCAATGGAGCTGGACTGAGCAGTAGAGGATGATGGTGGTGTTGGAGATGTTGCCATGGGTCAAGATCAACACAAAGGCAGTTAACAACAACAAATCCCTATCATACAAATGTTAGAAGTATAATTCAACTATCAATACAATAAAAACAAGACCACTAAAAAAATAACAACTTATATAAACTACTCAGCACATCAAAGGCCCTATCCCTCTGAGCCATTAGCTCTCAAAATCAATAAGGTCTTCAACTGCCTATGAAAGGATACCAACATGAAAAACTGGTGAAAATGAAGTAATGGCAGTCAGATGACAGGATCTTAGTCCATGAGTTCAGTACAGTTGGCCCTTCTTATACACAGATTTTTTTATACACGGATTCAAGCATACACGGTTTGAAAATATTCAAAAAAGTATAAATTTCAAATATCAAACCTTGATTTTCCAATTTTTATAAGGGACACCATTTTGCTATGTCATTATATTTAATGGGACTTGAGCATACACGGATCCTGTTATACATAGGGGATCTTGGAACCAACCCCAGTGTATAACAAGAGTCCACTGTATGTATGCAAAGAGGAGTTTGGAAATGTTTCCATGGATCTCAGAGTTCATATTCTTTTCCAGCCCTTCCTGCTCTTCATGATAACTTTCAAACCTCTGTGATATGTTCTTCTATTTGAGACTCAGAGATTGTGCTCTTTCTATTTAAATTTCTGGGCAGGAAAACCTGGAACCAAAGGATACAACCCTAATTAGCCCATGAAATTGCTGATCTTCCTTTTGATTGTTTATACAATTTAGTGGGTTTGCAGAGCATATAACCCCCTACAAACTCATCAGATGGCTCCTTCCTTGTAGTGTAATGGACAAAAAAAATAACTTTCATTCAACAGATATTGTTAGTTCTATCATATTACCTCTAAATCCATCATTAAAAGTACATATCTCAAGTGAAGGAGCAACAGGCCAGGTAAGGTTTCAGCAACCCAGGGGCTGAGAAGAGGGTCCAGGACAGCATGAGTCAAGTCCGTTCTATTCTGGCAAGGGTTCTAATCTGGATCCGTCCCTAGGTCAGTGCCGGGATGAGCAGGTGTTTACATGGGCCCTCAGTGATTGTGGTGACACACTCAACAGTAGAGCATTGTGACTGTCTAATAGAAGCTGAGGGAGAATTCTGAGATATTTGATTCAGGTCACCTACTGATGATTGTACTACAGCCATATTTCCATAACACATTCAGTATAAAACCCTGACACAGAAATGCCTTATTATGGCAGTGTGTTCTGTATAAAACCAGAGTATGATAAACCTTAAATGTATCACATCTTTTCTGATCTTTGGAGCGAAGCAGGATATCCCTTTAGTACTTGGATATGAGACCACTAGCAAATACAATGTGCTGAAGGCTACATTTCAGAGGAAGGAACTGACAAAATTATATTTCTTGACTCAGAAAACCCTATGAAATTCATGAGGTCACCATAAATGGACAGGTGACTTGAAGATGCATACATACATGTGATGAATTTTGAATACTAGATCATTCAAACACATATAAATGCTGAAATCATGTCTGTTCAGATCAAATTCAAAGATTAATCTGTTTAATTAGTATGTAGAGAGATCTTGTAGAACCTTGGAGTCTAGCTAAAGAAAGAAGTTGGCAGCATGAGCTTTCGTAGACTTAAGTCTGCTTCCTCACACTGAATACTGAATATGGCTGAATATATCTCAGTAAGTAGATTTAAGTCTGAAGCTCATGTTGCCAACCTCTTTCTGTAGTTAGTCTCAAAGGTGCTACAAGATCTCTTTACATATTGTTCAAATCAAAGGTGTTTTAGATACACTTTATCATGGCCCAAACACCACATTTCTTTCATACATTGTGTGTATATTCATTATAAGCTTGCTGTCAACTTTAGTTTCACAATGAATGTTTACTTAACAAAACAGACATTTTTCTGTTCATTGTATGTGAGGGTGGGCAATTCCCACTGTGGGGTGGTGGATCAATGTTAAAAATAAAAATTCACTTCACTGGAACAAATACACCTCTATATGCCTAAAGAAATGTGAGCCTGGAGCCAATCTTTCATGAAGTAATGGAAAAGTCCATATGTGCAATGTAAAATGTGGAGTTTCTAAGACTCATTTAAATATACAATAAAATTAAATATCCAATACCAAATAGGAAGAC
>NC_056524.1:93403427-93528640 GCF_019175285.1 Sceloporus undulatus | reverse complement strand
GAACAGTTTAACACCCCTTTCTGCAATATCATTAACTACTTTTAGATGTTTTATGGGTTTTTTACCATTTGTATACTGTGGATCCTGTTCCCAGTCACTTGGTGGCCTTGTGAGGAATGTCTGGTCTATTTTCAACTTTGACAATAGCCAAGACGTTCTGCAGTTGGAAAAATCTGATCACAGAATCATAGAGTTGGAAGAGACCGCAAGGGCCATCCAGTCCAACCCCCACATCCTTCATTAAGTAAATCTAGATTTCCTCTTATCATTCAATGTGGAGGAATATTTTGCTATATTTTCAACAATGCAAAGTTTTTCTTCTTCAGTAACTTTATCTGAAACAGGGATAGGCAATCTAGCTCATCAGAAAGATACCATAAGTGAGGCTATAGAGCTTTTCTTATAGTGATACTCATCTCATTGTCAAAAATACTGTATTTTTCACTGTATTCTAGCCTCCTTCCAAAAGACCATGTCATTTATGGCAGCATCCGCATTGATTGGAGCCTCAATCCAGTTTTTACAACTGTGACCCAAACTTGACAAATCTTTCCAAATTATGTTTTCAGTTGGGTGAGATGGAAAACACCATGAGTCTAGAAAAGGTACAACTTATATGTGTAAATAAGTTTGGCCATCCGAGGAGCATGATGAATTGGTCCAGGCACTCTCCAGTGAACAGTTTTCAGTGGATATCTCAACACCAACAATGTCAATTCAATTAGCTCTAGTCATCTCTGGGATGATCTTTTTTCTCTAGAAGTGGAAGCAATATCTTGATGGTAGAGCTTTTCAAGTCTTCTTCTTCAGCAGTAAGATCCAAAGGTGTATAATCAGTTTGAACTATTGCATTCCAGATTTCCTTAAACCTTTGGAACAGAGGAATATCAGGTGAGCTGGAAGGACCTAAGCATAGAGTAAATACTTTGCTTAGAATTATTTCCAATACATCATGGCGACACACAAACCACAGTAACTCTTTATTTACTCAGTGTTCAATCAAGGTGCATGCTCCATTTTTAGCTCCAGAATAAACTGCTGTCATGTCAAAACCCATTCCAATAATTTTATCATCAAGATCCCATGATTTCAGAACATTATAAACTGCATTGCCAGCATTTACTCCTGTGCTGGAAGAAAGTTTTGGGACTCCAAATAGTTTCTCTTCTCCATTAGCAAATGAAACTAATTTAAGCAAAATTTTGAAAAATAACATTTGTAGAGCACTGCTTTTCTTTTCTTGTAGGATGCTGAAATTTTGTTTGGTGTCTATTGTTATTAAGTGTAACAAAATTAGAGGGTGCCTAAGTATATATGAATAACTTGAGTTTTTTGGACCACCCTAGTGTGCACATGTTTCCTTGCAATACAATAGTTTCCATCTCACTGCAAGTCTTTTTAAAAGAACATCTTTAACATCTCTTTGCTGAAATAACAAAGCAGCAAGTGAAAGAACAATAGTCCATTGTGTTTTCTAATGAGCCAAATGAAGTGATTCTCCCTAGCATAATGGCTTTTCTCAGGGATTGTTCCAATTTAGAAATCCATTGATTTTCTGATTTAACAATAATATAAAGACTCTTATTCTTAAGGAGCACAGAAGAAAATTGATCTTCAAGCAATAAAACACAGGTCTATAAACACAATCTATAATCTTGATAACACTAATTTGCTAATAATCCTATTGAAAACAAACACAGAGTTACATAAGAAAAAAATCTACGTTTTTTCTTTAAAAGGGGAGGGGATCCTTGACATGCTGATAGGTTGTTTGTTTAATTTATATCCTGACTTTTTTTGAACAAGGGACTCAAGGTGGTGTACAACTTAAATTAACAATTAAACTACAATTACTATTTCCTGACCAGTATCGACCTCACAGTCATTCATATGACTTAGATTGAACTGTTATTCTGCCAGCAATAGCAATAACACAAAGACATTAAATTATGCATTGACGGGTACATTCTGATCATGATGTCAACCCATGTACAAAATATACACTGGATCTCATTGGAGGAGTTCTCTAGTGTGTTCAGTGTATGACAAGGATTCTGTGAGCCCTGTCCACTTAGGGTCCTTCCAGGTGCAGAAGGGAAAAGCTCAGTCCCAGCATTGGAGAAGACACTGGACCCCCTCCAAGTCCATAAAAGTAGAGATAGATAGTGGAAAGTGCTCAGGTGAAGTCCATCAAGAAAAGGTTATCAGCTCCAAAGAAGTCCTGCGAACAAAGTCCTCCTTAGGAAAACAAGGCTAAATGGCTTAAACCTAGGCCTTGGATAGGTTTTCAGCCAGGAATATATAAGCTCCACTTAGGGCCACATACAGTGCTAAGAGGAACTGTTTAAGCTTGTTAGTCAAACCTTGCATTACTATGGATTAATGTGTATAACCTTGGACTGTACATTGTTTGCTGAGAGTGTATCCTGCTGATTTTGGACTGTTTTGGTCTTGGTTGTGGAACTTCTTGGTTTAAAATTACTTACTAACATTTATGTCTTGGTTTTGACTTATTGCACCCTTTATCGCTTCTGGCTGGTGATGTCTTAGGCCTGAACTCTAACCATTTTGACCTAAGACTGCACCAACTTCACCATGTGATTTTCCTTGCCTGGAAAGTCCATCTCAAGGATTCCCCTCAGTGCCTTATTTTGGTCTTGATGTTCTTGCATTTCTCCAGCTGTCACCTCCATTTATTCTCATTCTTATTGTGTTTTGATAGCCAATTTTTCCTTCATGTATGCAAATTAATGTGATTTTTTCTGCACACTTTTTAAAAATATGCCCATTTTTCAATATCTTTTAATGTAAATTTTAATGAATTTTAGCATTAATGAAAGTTTATCTTTAAAATACATGCTTTTTATTCATGCATTTCTTTTCATGTGATTTGAAAATAAAGGTGGGGATGAAAAGCCTAATACTTGCTGTTTCCTCCCAATAAGAGGAAGCAGAACAATTTTGCAGACCACAATGTGGGAACATGGATTATTCTCCCTGCAAAAAACTTTCTACTGGTGTGGTTCACTATTTACCAAGTCATCTTTATCTCCCTTCTCCTACTTTACAAACAGTACAGGTTTAAGGTATATATGCAAGTTCTCCTAATATCCTTCAGTGTGCAATTCCACTTGTATGTACAAATTATCACTGGTACATTAATTCAGAATACTGTAGAATTTCTACAAAAAGGCCTACTATATAAGTCAAATAATAGTGAAATATTGCAGACTCTTCCAATTGTCAGGATTATTTTTCTTGTGAATTTACTCATAAACAAGACAAGATTTCTTACTGACAATTTTGCTAGCAGTTCAAAAAAGTATCATGATAATACATATAGTTAGAGAGATGGACGTGTGTGGTCTTCTATGCTTCATAACTGGAGGAGCTAAAAGGAAAACAAACACACGCCCACACACAATTCATTTAAAAAAGAAATTATTATAAACAGCCTTGCTATGTTGACTCCTATAAGATAGTTTTGGTTCCTGTGAACTGCTTACTTATTGTAGAAACTCAGCAATTTTAAATACATTAATTCATACATGTCAAAAGTGCTGGAGGTAGTTGTATATTAGTGATGTATATGCATATCAAAGCTGGGGGAGACTGCCTTTCCTTGACATTTATACAGCAGAGCTGCCATTGTTATTATACAGATCCTTCATCATTAGCATTCAAGAACCTAAACAAAGAAAAATTCTTAGGCTAAGCAGGTGTTTAATTTGTAAATACTCATATATTATAACATGAGATACTGAAATGATTGCCATGAGCCATCTGTAAGAATAGTGTAAGATTAGACTGTAATTACAGTGCAGCTAAATGCATGTTGACTTAGAAGTCAGCCCCACCGTTCAGGATACTACATTACTACAGGTTGAAATCATTAAGGAAGAAAGATAATTTTCAGCAATATTATTTTTAAAAAACCAATGTGTGAAATCTGTCATGTTCCTCTGTGGCCCATGCTATAAGATACTCACCAAAGAACATCTCAGATATCTGTTTATTTGGGAAGTGTAGATGTAAACTGGTAGGAGATCTAAAAGTATATCCAAATATAGATGGTATGGAAATGGGGTTAACATATTAATGCGGATGGTATCCTACACGTTAAATGAGATGCATATCTAAGTGTGAATCCTCAATTCTTAATTATCTGACTACTTTGAACAAGTTTTTGCCTTACCAGCCTTACCAGTTTCCTGATCATACCTGTGTCACAGAAAACAAATTAGATATAATTGGACAATAAGTGTGTTAACAATAATCATCTGAATCAGTGGAACTGTGATGTCAATTTTTATGACTTGATCTGAAAATAGGCTTCAAGAGACGATTGTAGATTGCAATGTATATTGAACAGAATCATCAATATGAAAGAGGCATGCAGCCATCCAGACCAAGATTTTACTGTCATGAAATCTTATTCTTAAAGCAATCCAGAGACATGCTTTCTTTTTTTCTTCAGTACATTCTAAAGCTATTTTTACATCCAGAATAACATGTACATACCAAGGTCTGCCAATTTGTTTTCATGCACAACTACTTCACCTTTGGTAATAACATATACCTTCAAATTAACTGTACCAACATGGGCAAATTAATGGCACTGCAATATGCCAACATCTTCATGACTGACCGAGGACTGCACATACTTAAATCCTTCCATTTTCTCCCCTCAAGGCAATCTTGCACCAAGAAACCTCTCCTCTACCTGAGGTATACTGATGATATCTTCAAAATTTGAACTCATACTTTCCACCAGAATTTCAACAACTTCCACCCTTTCATCAATCTAAGCCTGGAACTATCAACAGAACAAGTTATGTGTCTGGATACCACTGTACAGCTATACAATGGGCATCTAGGCACTATAATATACTAAAAACTCACTGACTGCTGCACAGACTTACATGCCTCCAGTTTCCATCTTGTTGTTGTTATCTGCCTTTGAGTCGATTGAGTGGATGAGATACCTCCAAGAATCCCTATCCCACACTACCAAATCTATAGTTTACAACAAAGTCCTCCAATAAAATGACATTTGATCAGAAACCTAAGACAGGGACATCAAACTCACGGAATTTGGTATCCCTGTCTTCTGGGTCTAAGCAAATGCATTCCACAATCTACAGTACCCAACCATATGTAGTTGTAAAAAAGCAAGAAAAAGCAACTTGTATTCAAGATTAATCTATTGCAAAGCAAACTAAAGACAAAAACAAAAACAAAAATTGGCAGAATCCCACTGGTAGTTACGTACAGCTCCCAACTGAGACCAACCTCTATTTGGGAAATCTTAACATGGGACCTAATTATATCACCCACAGTATTAGAGGTACTTTCACTTTGTTGTTGCTGTGTGCCTTTAAGTAATTTCCAACTTTTTGGTGACCCAAAGGCAAAACTATAATGGGGTTTTCTTGGCCAGATTTGTTCAGAGGAGGTTTGCTATTGCCATCCTCTTAGGTTGAGAGGATGTGACTTGCCCAAGGTCACCCAGTGGGTTTCATGGCCAAGTAGGGAATTGAATCCTGGTCCCCAGAGTCATAGTTCAACACTCAAACCACTACACTACACCCCACTCTCAGTTCTTTCATAGCTGCCCTTCCCATTCCCGGTCTTCTGATTTCTTGACTGAAGTTTCTGTTCTGGTCAATATTTGATCCAAAGTATGGGAAATCTTTTAACTACCAGTATTTCAATTTTCTCATCGTCTAACTTGAATTTATGTACAGTGGGCCCTTGTTATATGCGGGGATCTGTTCCAGATCCCCCTCCACGTATACCAAAATCAGTGTATGCTCAAGTCCCACAGAAGTCAATGGTGGCACATAAGGGGAGGGCCCACTGTATTCACCTTGGCTTTAGGCAATATCTTTCCTCCTGCCTTTGGCCAGAACAGCCATAATTAAAACTGAACTTGTCACCCCATCATCATATCCACTAGTGTTTGTGTTTCAATTGCTATTCACATGTACAACTACTAATTCACAGGTATAAAAGTCTGTTCCTAGGCACTTCACTTCATGCATCTGATGAAGTAGAATTAAGTCTATGAAAACATATACTATCAAATTCTTCCTCTCAATCACAAAGATGTTGCAAGATTCCTTTACATCTATATCCTAGATTATCATAATATGCCAAGTGTCATATTCTTATTTATTTTCTCTAAAAAAAGAAAAAAAGGAAGGAAGGAAGGAAGGAAGAAAGAAAGAAAATATTCAGAGAAAACATATGAACATATTTTGTGCAAAATGTGATCTCTGTTTTGTTTGTTTTTTAAACATGTGCATATTTTGGTTTTTTGCACGCACACACACACACACACACACACACACACACCAAGAAAAATAAACTGAAAATTTTCAAGATATTTTTATGGGTTCTCTCAATGTATTAAAAAAAGACAAAATTAACTTTCCCTCTCACATTCCTACCAGCTTCAGCCTAATCCAGTGCTTCTCAATTATTTTCTGTCATGCCCCCCCTAGGAAGAAGAAAACATTTCGGGGGGCCCCGCGCGACTGTAAATAGTATCATTTGTCTTGTTGCCAACAAGCCTCAAAGATAATTCCCTAAAATGTTTGTTCAAAACACACTGAATCCCCCCACATCACACGGAATGTTCAGTCACAATTCCCGGAAAATTCCCATAATGTTAAAATGGCAGATGTTTTGCAAATAAACGTAAACATAATTGAATAAAAATAATTGTAACTTATTTCAACTCTCAAAATCACCATTGAACCAAACAAAGAATCTTTCAGTCCTTTTAAGATATTTATTTTGACATGAAGGGGGTTCAGGAAGCTTTGTGCCAAATAGAAACGTGTTCGGCTGCAACAGCACTGCAGAAATAATTCCAGTTTGACACCCTTTTAATTGCCATGGCTCAGTGCTAGGGAATCCTGGGAATTCTAGTTTTCGGAGACATTTAACCTTCTCTCTCAGCAAACTCTGGTGTGACAACTAGCTACAATTCCCAGGATTTCATAGCACTGGGCCATGGCAGTAAAAACGGTATGAAACTGGATTGTCTCTGGAGTGAAGATGCAGCCTGAGTTGGGTCCAAGACACACTGCAGAAATAATCCAGTTTGAGACTGCTTCAACTGCCCGGGCTCAGTGCTAGGGAACCCTGGGAAGTGTAGTTTTGTGAGACATTGAGCCTTCTTTATCAAAAAGAGCTCTGGTGCCACAATAAACTACAATTCGCAGGATGCCCTAGCACTGAGCCAGGAGAGTTAAGCGTCACAAACTGGATTATTTCTGCAGTGTTTTGGATCTTCGTTATAAAATACTCAAGGTCCAATCCATACTGCAGAAATAACCAGTTTGAGACCACTTTAAACCGCCCTGGCTCAGTGCTGGGAACCCGGGAATGGTAGTTAGTTTTGTGAGAAAGAGCTCTGGTGCCAATGAACTACAATTCCCATGCAGCTGAGGAAATACGCCTATTCCAACCTTCCCTCGTCCAGGAGGAATCCAAAATGCCCTCCATTTACTAAGATGCATGCCTTGATAAGACCACATTGAAGTTTGAGTTTGAGACTGCTTTCACCCCTTGACTCATGCTATAGGATTGGTGGGAACGTGTTATTTATCCTTTTCTGACAGAGAGCTCTGCATGGGTTGTTTTGACCAAAGTGGTCTCAAACTGGATTATTTCTGCAGTGTGTTTTTGACAAAAGGGGTATCAAACTGAGTACCCTTTACTTATCCCCTCACCTCAGCCTCGGCCAACGGCCTCCTCCTTCCCGCCCAGGCAAGGGCGGCCTCTCGGGCGGTTGACAGGGGCGGTCGCTCCCAAAGGAGGAGGAGAAGGACTGGAGCCTGGCCCTGGCTGCTCTTCAGAGGAGCCCCTCTCGGCCGTTGCCTCCAGCGCAGAGCCTCCCCCTTCCCCTCCAGGGCTGGGCGGCCTGGGTTCCCACTCACTCCGCCGCTGGAGAGGCTCCCCTCCATGGCCCACTCGGCCCCTCTGCCACCGCCGCCTCCTGGCGGGGCTCTTGCGAGGAGGACCCAGCCGCTGCCAGCCCATTCCGGCCTATGGCACACGGGCCCTCTTCCAAGTAGGGGCCCCCCTTTACGGAGCCTCGGCCCCCCTTACAGAGCCCGCGCCCCCCCTGGGGGGCGCCCCCACTATTTGAAGAACACTGGCCTAATATAAATGGAGAAATGCTTTCTAGATATCTAATACTCTGAATAAATAATGTGGCTGTGTACCTGATCTACAGTACAACTTGTCTAGCTTCCTAGATTGCTGAGTGTGTAGGTTATTTTCTGGAGTGCAGGAGTCTGTTGATTTGAGAGGAATGGACAATACACAGATTATACTGATTGGTGAAGATAATGACTTTCACACTTTTCAAAACTGAAAGGCAGCGTAATCAACCATCTAGTACTACACAAATAAATAAAAACACTTGAAAACACATAAAGTGTTATAGATCAGATTAATAATTATTGTTGGTCTGAGGAGCATTTTCTGCTTTTGTCACTCTCTAGGATGGGGGTGAACTGCAAAAAAAAATGCAAAAAAGGGAGGGAATAAAACTAGGAATAGCTGAAATCCCCCTTATGGCTTTAAGTGGGAGGATAATGGGTTGCAGTCTATTTAAACATATTTAAAAGTGAACCACCACTTTGGAATCACTGGAAGATTTAATACTATTTAGCCAGAAAAGGGGAGAGTCCAAGGATATGGAGGAGTCAACAGCACAAAACTCTTTGTGGGACCATATCTCGTCATGACAATATACTTTGCTTACCCATATTTTGCATGGGCTTTGAAAAATAAAGTGCATAGCTACTTGCTCTAGCTATTATTTATTTTTTATTAAAGAGACAGCAATAAAATCCCAGTTCATCACCAGAAAATCTAGATACATTTTAATTCAAAATATAATCTTTTAACACAAATACTGCAAGAGAATGTTCACCTTCTCTAGAAATTACATCTAATGCCATAAGGGGAAAACAAGCCAGAAACAAGTGTTAGACGGCATGGTGAAATGTATTTATTTAGTAGGTTCTTCATGAATGATGACAATTAATCTTATTAACAAACCAATCTTATCTGTGGATTATAAATTTAAAACAAATGTAGTGTACATGCCTCTAAAATAACCAAAAACTAGTCATTTTTTTAGCAAAGTAATGTAGGCAAGTTATTTTTGTGATCTAATCACACTGGTTTATTACTTAAATTATATCATCTTTTTAGTCAAGAATGTGCTCAAAGAGCCTAAGAAAACAAAATACAGTAGCTTTGAAAACTTGCTAAACATAACATAAAAAACAGTGGGGAAAAATAGAACAATAAAAGAAACACGTAGCACTCAACCAGTTAAAAACAGTTACTCCAACGAATCAACTATACACCAAATCCTGCCTGGATAAGATCAGCTTTGCTTTAAAGGCTAAGAACAGAAAGGGAACCAATCTAGCCTTCCTTTGTAGCAAGCCTTTCACTTTTAAAGAAACCTTGAAAGCAAATATAATTAGGTCAAGTGTTGGAGTAAAATATGTTGACCTTCAGGATGCTAACCAATGTTCTTCTTTATATGCTTCAGATACTGAAATGCAACAGTGGAGCCGCCACAGTTTTCATCTATGGTACAGAATCCTCTTAACAGCAGAGAGTCTATGTTACAAAAACAAACAACAAAAATCCTACCCAGGGTAACTGCTTATATTCAAATGTAACTTTGTTTCATTTCTAACTACCTAGCCATTAAAGTGGGTCCTCGGTATCCATAGGAAATCCATTCCGGATCCCTCATGGATGCCAAAATCCGTGGATGCTCAAGTCCCATTGACTTTATGAAGAAAATGACACTTGCTGCTTCTGGCGCAATCACTCCTCTGCCCTAGGCTGCCCATTCTGAAGCTGAGGAGGAAGAGGAGGAAGGGGGGAGTAAACCTCCCACCGACTGAGCGTCTCACTATGGGGAGCTGGGCGCTCTCTCCCTCCTGACCCGCCACTCAGAGCTGGACAGCTGGCCCCGGAGCACCCTGATTACATTTTGTAGAGAGGTGGGATATTATTAAAATAATAAAATAATAATAATAATAATAATAATAGCCCCTTGCCCACAGGCAGACCCCTCCTGCTGAGCCCCTTCCTTCCTCCTTCTCTGCTGGCTCCCTCCCTTCCAGTCCGGCCATGGGGTATTGAGGCTGCTGTTAGATGGCCAGCCTTGTGGCGGTGGGCAACGTGCGCTTCTCCCAGCCTGTTCCTTCTTGTCCTCCTTCACCTCCTCTGTCACTCCTCTCACCTCAAACTTTCCTCTTTCTCCTCCTTGCACCACACAACCCTCTCCTCCTCCTCCTTTTTCTCCTTCCGCCTTGCCTTCTTCTTCATCCTCTTTGTGTCATGTCTCATCTTCCTCTTCCTGCTGCCAAACAGTTTCTTCTTCTTCCTCCTCCCCCCCCCCCCATGGTCTTGCCATCTGTGGATGCTCAAATTCATGGATGACAAGTTTGCTGATAAGGAGAGCCGACTATACTAGCAAATGCTACCAAGAGAATCAAGCAGAATTCTACCTAGGGCAAATAAAGTCATCAGATCAAGAAGAAAACATACTGTGGCCATCTTGAATTGATAGCATCATGATGTCATAGCCAGAGATGTCTGAACCAACTAAAACAATGGCAAGCAATCAGTAAAAATATCACCACTCATCTAATTCAGTTTTCCTAAACTATCATGTTGCCCCAAAAATAACAAGGCAGGTCCAAAACGGATGACAAACATGGCAAGAACTGATTTTACAAAGAGTCTGTCCCAATATTCTGATAATATATAGTAGAGATACATAGGTACAGACAACATTAAAACCTTTCCAATTAGACTGTAATCACAGACTCTGAAAGGAGCCCCCAAAGCAAGGCTATAGCTTTCCATCACACCTGTGCATGACCTAACATAGTGGATTTCTCTGGCACAAATCAGGCCACAGGTGTAGTGGTTTAACAGATATACATTTAAAATGACTTTCAAGAACTTTCAAGAAAGAGAAAAAATTACTTACCTAGAACCCCTAGTCTGTAGTTGATGGTTACAACAATGACATTTCCGTAGCTTGCCAGTATGCTGCCATCAACTATATTCCCTGTACCTTCCATATATGATCCACCATGGATATAAACCATCACTGGCTTCTTGCTGTTCTGATCGTGTATGTCTGAAAAGAGTACAAGTAAGGAAAACACAAGAAAATAATACGAGTATTAAAGGAAAAAATGTTGCCTATTTTTCCCTACAGTGTTAATCAATTTAGTACTTCACAAAATCCCCCAGTTCATGTATATATCTCTCCTCTGTTTGTTCCTATACCAGTTTAGTGCCCTTCTAGATGAGCTCTGAAAAAGTACTTCAGGATAAATTCTGCCGGGGGGGGGGGGGGGGGAGGGAACTGCTGCAGGTATAAGCACAACTACAAGGCTGAAAATGGTGGAAGAAGGACCCATACCTATTGAATATCACACTTTTCTTTTCTTTTCAGGTGTGAGTGTTGTTGTTTTTTGAGAGCTGTGTGGTTTCTGAAAAAGTATTACAGTATTAAGAGTCTAATAAATATAAAATATTGGAAAACTAATGGGGAAAAGTAATTCACAAAGAAGTGTCATCTGAAACTTCATTATTTTCTTTTAAAAAAAACCCCACCCTCTTAAATATTCAATAGGTTATAGGGTCTTGTGCATAGTCCTGTAATACATTTTAATTTTTAATGTTTAATGTTTTAAACTTTATAAATTGTTTTATCTTACATTTATATTTTTACTGCATTTGTATCATTTTTAATTTGCATTGTTTTAAACTTCTTGTTAGCCACCATGAGTCCCTATAGAAGAAAGGTGAGATATAAATGAATAAAACACTAATAATATAAAACTGATTTACAGTAAACATCATTTTCTGTTTATTTCTGTCTTGCAGATAGTGAAACTCATAGAGTTTTTCCCATGAAGTATATAAAACAAAATAGTTTTCCCCATGATTATGTATTTAAAGGGCTGGATCCTATTGTTAGTTCCAATTAGAGTTGGCGCACTTACTCAATGGGACATAACTTATCAAGTTATAATGGATTCAGTGGGTTTACTCTATTTGAGGGCAACAAAAGGGCATACACCAAAGCGAATTAGGACTAAGGTATAGAGGCTCAACCAAAGCAGTTTGAGAGAGATTTAAAGGGCAGCATTCTTGTAATGGAATGTTACCAAAATGAGCTAAAGTTCACCAGAAATTATGCAGACTATCCAAGTCTGTGGTAGTGGGGAGTAAGGTATAATTAAACGTATTGTACTGCCTGTATTCCTTTCTTTAAAAAAACACATTCCCCTTATGTATTCGTCACTTGATCCAAACATGTGAAACATTTGCACACTAGCATTGTAAAGTCCTGTGGACATTCAAACAGTACTTTCAGAAGATTAGAACATCAGCATGGGAACAACCAGGTGGCATAGTATGAACCAGATCTAATTGCTTGGGAAATAACACACAAAGCATGTTTCACTCTTTTTCCACAGCACCTTGACAGTGTCCAGGTACAATATTTTAGACCCAGGATGCAATCAGAATTTCAGGAACATGACATTTCGACACCAGGTCCACTATAATCTTTTGAGTGTCTTCCACACTCAGTCCTTACTTTATATGACCATATCCTACATCATTTGGCACATTACCTATGGTATAAGTGGATGAGGCCCATTTTATTGTTGAATTGATTGTTCCTTTTTTGTTTATTCAAAATACTTTTACAAAAGTTTGTTTGTTTGGTTTCACATAATTTGGAAGTATTTTCATATAACATTGACATGGTAAGTTTAAAAAAAAGTTTTACTACCAGTCATATTTGTAACGATAGGTCAAAACATACTGAAGAAATAATCCAGTTTCAGACTATATTAACTACCCTGGCTCAATGCTAGGGAATTCTGGGAACTGTAGTTTTGTGAGTCGTTTAGCCTTCTTTGTCAGAGTTCTCAGCCACAACAAACTACAGTTCCCAGAAATCCCTAGCAGCAAGCCAGGGCATACAAACCAGTCTCAAACTGGATTATTTGTGTAGTGTGTTTTGGCCCAATATTGAAGCTAAGAGTTATGACTCTCAGTCATATTCCGAAACGCTAAAACAGTGGTCAACAACTGGCAGTTCGGTTCCAAATCCACATCTTTTCAGTTAACAAATAATAAAGGAACAGGGAACATAATAACATATATAATACACTATATAGCCTTATTCAGATGTTTTAAAATGTCTTAACAATTCAAACTATAAATTTTCCAGAATTCTAGCTCACAAGAGGCCCTTTCACACTGCACAATTATAAGACTTTGGATTTCATTAGAACTGGAATAGCCGCCATCTTTTGGAATTCTGGAGCTCGAAGTTTGGTGGTGCACTCAGAATATTCTGACAGAAAATAAAACTATAAATGAAAGGGCTGAAGGAAAGCCTCCAGAGAGAATATAGGCTGTCTCCGCTGCATCTGCACTGCAGAAATAATACAGTTTGACACCACATTAATTGTCATGGCTCAATGCTATGGGATTCTGGGAGTTGTAGTTGGTTTGGCACCAGAGTTCTCTGACAGACAAGGGTAAATGTCTCACAGAACTATAATTCCCAGATTTTCTTAGGATTGAGCCATAGAAGTTAAAGTGTTGTCAAACTAGATTATGTCTGCAGTGTAGATGCAGCCATCCCCAGTCCTGACTTCATACTGAGAGCTTGGTGGAATGATGTTAGAAAAAGGCAGGGCTAGTCAGGAGCATCACTAGGGGGCATGGGGGTTTAGTGAGAGAAGAAAAAATAGACCTCAGGGGTTGATTTTTTTTTAAAAAAAAGTTTAAAATATTTTTTAAAGTTTTCTTTTAAAATTTTTCTTTTAAAAAAGCCCACATCTTACCAAACTTTCATTTTACCCACATGAAACTATGTACATGTAAATACATTTAGGCTGTGTATATGATTTCGTAATGCAAAGGTATACTTTTAATTTTACTAATTATTTATGCCACAACTATTGCCATTGCATTCACCAAGATTTGGGAATTTCAATTTATGAGTAACATTAGTGCAAAAAAACATTACTAAGGATTCTGTACAGTGTGGTATGGGAGGAGGTCAAAGGGAGGGGTGGCATGATGAGTTACCACACCAGCTGGCACCAATCTTAGTGATGCCACTGGGGCTAGCACACTCCTCTTCGAGTGTTAAGTGAACATATTTTAAACAGCTGAATAAGGCTTTATATTGTGTGTTATATATATTTTTAACCAAAGAAGAAGAAGTTGAATGTGAGATGACTGCCCCCTTCCCAGGGGGATTGTGACACTTCTCTCAAAGTAATCCTGTAGCACTAGGGGTCCTAAAATGACAAAATCTACAATATGAGTATGAAATAAAGGTCCAGTTGCTTTATTTGGAACACAGGTACACAGCAGTGGAAGACTTCAGGTGAAAAAAAAAGGTGAACAATAGCAATAACACAGATGCAGAGATCTTAGCAGATGCTCTTGGAAAGGTCAGGAAGCCACAGTCACGCTGAACTTTTGAGAAAGAGGGAGATTAACAGGTGACCAGATAATACTATCCACATTTCTGAAGGGAAAGGAAAGGGCAAGTGTTACAATACCAGTTGAAACAGTGTGGAATAGAAAACAGAAAAGACATGGATAGGGCTTAGAAAAGTTCAACTATCATGGAAAGGTGACAGGTAAGTGGCACAACAAATAATTAATCATTCTGTGCCAGAGTTAGCAACTTATAGTCTAAGGTCATAAGCAATCTTCAGACTAATTTCATGTGCCCCTCAGTCTTATTTGAAAAATATTCTTCAAGTGGTCTTGTTCAAGGTCTCTGCTGAGAGTGATTTTTCCCCCCATTTCCCACAGCATGCTAGGCAGTGACAGAATTTCAGAGAAAAAAGGTGGCAAAAAGAGAGGGGAGGGGAGTTGGTGGCCTTGCCAAATTTTAGCTCTGACCCCACTCAATGCCTAACAACACACCACCATCAGAATCATCCAAGAGAATATATACTAAGGGCTGGAACAAACCAGCATAAAAAATGGCTTCCAGCTGGCTTGGGGGCATGGCATACAGATGATGAACACCCCAGGATACCTGGAACCCAGCTGCAGTCCACCCAGCTGCCCACACATGGGCTGGCTTCTGGACTCTCCAGTGGCATACCATTTATATGCTGCTTGTCAATAAAGCACCTTAAAGTTGTCTTCTAGCCACAGCAGGGTGGAAATACTAGATTTTTCTGGTCCCAAAAAGGAGTGACTCTTTATCAGGCATACTGGAGCTCTTTGCTGCTCCTTTTTCAGCTGGCAAAAAAGGCAGATCGGGGTCATGGCATGTGGTTGCCCCAGCCTCAATCCACCTTCAGAAGAAACAGCCTATTTTGCCCCTGAATTTTTTTTAAAAAAGATCGCAATATTGTAGCTGTTCCTTTATGCAAGCTTTTGGCCTCCTCTTTATAAATAATGAAGTTTGACAAAATTTTGATTGCCTTGACTTGATGCTGTGGAATTCTAGAATTTGTAGTATTGTAATAGATTTAACCTTCTCTCTCAGAGAGCTCTGATGCCACTGCAAAACCTAGGATTCCATAGGATGGAGCCATGGCAGTTAAAAATGGTGCCAAACTACATTATTTCTGGGACCACTGTCAGGGGATGCAACTATATAGTTTCTTTTAAAAGTAAAGACAAATCAAAATAAGCTACCACCAAAAGGGTTATTCAATGTGGAAGAAATGTGATATTCCATTGATTTTATTGGTTCATTCAGATTTTCACTGAAACTCAGAAGACACTATAGGTTAATTTGACTATAACATAGTTGACCTCTTAATATACACATATTTCATTCTGTAATTACCATTAAATAGAAATATACATCTTTATGTAAACTTACTAAGCTTTACAGTCAAGCATTTACTGTGCTTAAGGGGAAAGTCTGAATCCTTTAACATTTGGTAACAAACCATCTGTAATTAAAAAGCATTTCAAGCAATGGTCCCAGACACAAAAAGTTAGACCTCCTTTCCACCTGATATAGTTGCCACCACCTGAGCAATTTACACCCACAGAACTCCCACAAGTTACATAAAACATTTTCTGACATACAAATCAGGGATCTCTCAAGAGAACAGATATCATCACTGTGTGTTATATAAATATACAAAATGTATTCTTGTTGGGAGCTATGTGGGAGTAAAGGATGGGAATAATGCTGCCCCAGATACATGCACAAGAAGAACGTTTTAAGGAATAGCACAAAACAAAATGAAAAGCATCCTTCACTTTTCTTGGAATATCAGATATTAAAGACATAAAAACAAGCAGCAGAAGAAATAATTGCATCCACTATACGGGGTAAGGAAAAGAGATAAATAACGTGAAGGTGATGTTACAAGATATACCAAAAGGATAAAGGAAGAGATACACATGCAAAGGTTTCTATTCCATTTTTTTCCTTCCTAGACAAAATTTCAGAATGGGAATGAAGAAACATTTGGTTGTAAATAATATGCTTGTTTCACTTCACACATATTCACAGATAACAGGTAATTTTATATCAAAAGGGAGTTGCAGTCATGTAGATGCCAAATTGTGTGCTTTTTTAAAAAAAGAAAAAAGAAAAGGAAGGAAGGAAGGAAGGAAAGCTCAGATTCCAGATAAAAAGAAAGTAAAACAGCACACTGGAATGTGTGTGATCAAATAAAGGAAAGGGAAAGTTCATGTTCATGCATATCAGGGTTGAGGGTTTGTTTTTGTTTTTTTGGGAAAAAACCAAAAAATACCTTCATCTTCCCCACGATCATTACTGGTAATATCATCTGCGCTTTTCTTTGTGTTGGCTCCTGGGGTCAGAGTGAGCAGGAGAATAAAGGGAAAAAAGAGAATTCAAAAACAGCAGTTTCCCAAAAATTTAAAGAAAAAGAACGATCCAAAAATTGGAAAAAAAAGGAAAACAAAAAGTCAAAATCTGAATAGTTAAAAATAATAGGATGCAAACTGCACACTAACATAAATGCTAAAAACAATAAGAAAAAAGAGTAGGAAAAATAACTGTATGTTGTGACAATGCAGTTCTGATTAGAAATGATTGCTTACTATGCATTCAAATTTGATTAAAAATGTATGTACACATAATTGTGTGTGTGTGTGTGGAATTCAATCACAGCCCAAATAGACAGTGCACCGTCAGAGTTCAAAATGGATCATATAAACATTATCAGCAGAGGCTGCTGGAAACTGGAAACTTGTGGTGAAAAATAAGTAAGAAATTTAGATTTAAAAGCTTGCTTATAGAGTATTTTGTTGCCAGCAAATCATTATGACTTGAATCCTTAAACACACAACCAATTCTGCATATCCAAGGGAATTATTTACTTTTTCTCAAATAGCAGCCATACCTGGTAAACCTGAGGGGACTGTCAACTTTAGAACTGAGAAAAATGTCATTAGCAGGTCATGGCATTTGGATCTGATGTTCAAAGGGGAAAAGTCAAAAATTCTACTGAGTACATCCAAGTAACTATCTGAATCATATTGTTTGACAAAATTATCTTGTATTCAGAGTTACCATTAATAATAATCAAATAACACAAACACACAAAAAAGTAATGTTTTAAACATAGAGAAGGCACAATTTGTCTGTTAAAAATACATTTACTGTAACATTTCATTGATGACCAACTATGGAATAATGAAACCAGTCACAGAACATTGGGTTAAATAAGGGCCACTTTACTTGAACTATAACCAATTTAATTTATGTTGAACTTGGAAAGGAGTGGGAGCAACCTGACATGGGTCCAGCTGAGGCCAGGTGGCAAGCCTTGACAACATGCTCAGCCTTCCCTTGGGTGAAATACCTAAGCTCTGAGAGCAATGAAACAGTTGGACTCCTCCCTGGCCAGGACCTATAGAGGCCACTCCAGAGCCAAAGTCCTTCACCAAAAGTAATGCTGAGATGTACACAAAACTCATAGGTGTAGAAATTCACACTCAGGATCAATGGCTACTCAAAATTTACGAGTATATGGAGATGGATAATCTAACACTGAGTTTAAGAGGGAAGCCCAAAGAAGACTTTTATAAAACATGGGAACCTTTAATGAAATATATGAGAGACAAAAAAGGGAGTTATGCAGCGATGCTGTATGAGTAGTATAAAGGTTTCTTAGATAATATTGGAAAGATTGACTACAGGGGAAGAAAAGTAGAATAAACATCACCGCAGGGGAAATTAGAATATGGGAAAAATTTATGATGAAAGTTTAATAGACAATTTATGATCTGGTATTTCACTGAGAGAAGAACAATAGGAAAAGAAAAATGTAGCAGTAAAATGAAAAAAAAATGGATAATAACTGGAGAGAAAAATGAAGGAAGTACTGAATTAGAATAAATGTACGACATTGTGGAAATTGGATTGTAAATATTATTATTGTATAATAACAAAAGAAATATGTTTTTTTTAAAAAAAACTCATATCCCCCTCCCCAACTACCTGTCATTGACAGTATACTTATAGGCACTACCCTTAGCCAATTCTCACACTCCCCCAGATAGAGTATGGGGTAGGGAAAAAATCAGGTAAAGGGAGAAAAATCCCCAGAGTAACCAGCTGAGCCCATACTGTACTGGAGATAGGAGGGTGGGATGTGAATTGAACATGGAAAGAGGGCACGTGGAGGGATAGTTAGGCTCTAAATACCCTCCATCTCTGCCCCATCACACACAGTGACTTGGCACACACCACCACTTCTAGTCTCTAGATACCTTCATGCATAATCTTAAAAGAGATTATTAACCTTTCTAAAATAGGATACATGGCCACTCCACCCACTTTATCACATGTGATGAATATTCACTTTCATTATATGGTAAACCCTTGGTATCTGCTAGAGTCTGGTTCCAGGCCCTCCCATGAATCCCACAATTCATGGATGTTCAAAGTCCATTATATACAATGGTGTAGTAAAAATAGTAACACAATGGTTGTCCTGGGGCCCTTTCACACTTCACAGTTAAAGTGGCATTTGGAAAGAATTTATTGAGAAAGTATTGAGAAAATATTGAGAAAAGAAGATGGAAGATTACCTCCACGAGAGGAAGTGAGATTTTGGATGGATAATAAGGGTGAAAATGGCTCCAGGGAAGGGGAGCACTGTGGTGGGATAAAAATATTCAGACAAATTGTAATAGAATATAGGAATATATATACAGAAGTATGTATTGTATAATAATCAATATGCAATATATGAATCCTAATACTACTACTACTAATATTTTTTTAAAAAAAATAACAGTTAAAGTGGCATGTTCCATTCTGTCATTGCTGCATCCTCCAAAATCCTGTGATTTGTTATATGTTGAGGCACTAAAGCCCTTCCCTACAAAACACAGCATAAGATGGAAGCATGGAACTTAAATCAAGGTGCTACAGTATAATCATTTAATGATAGATACTAGCATATAGACAGTAATATCTAAATGTCTAAAATTTGTGCTGAAAAAAAATTATTCATTACAAAAGTTTGTGATATTTTCTGTTCCAGAATATGTGAGTGTGAATATGAAGAACAGAGCCAAAGCAATTTAATAGAGAAATCATGCAGTGTTTCTAAAATACCAGATTTCTTGTTATTTCATTGCTACATGAGAGCTTTCAGATTTAATCTGCATCTACTCAGATCAACAGAGAATAACTGTTTACAAGGCTCCTTCCAAATATTTCACAGGACAAACATGAATGCTGGAATAAATAGAAGAGTTAGTATAGATAGAATATACAATGAAATTCATTGGGTGATCTTGCGTAAATCAGGTGGTAATGCAGCCCCTTAATTGGCTTCTTTCTGCAATTTTACTGGGAAATGAAGCACATAGAAAGCAGAAAATCAGTAAGTAATACAAAAGTACTCAGGAAAGTGTGTTACTATTGTAACATAATTCTAGATCCACATGATGCATGTCCCAATTCCAACCCGAAGGTGACGCTCTACACAGTGTGCATTATCACAGCACTCCTCTGGCGCTGCAACCACACGATACAGTGCCAAAGAAGTGCCTTAAAACCAGGTGCCGCGACTATCGCGTCCTTTCCAGGGTGAAAAAATGAGCTTTTTTGCAGCTCCTTTATATGCCCTGGAAAGACCAGATTGGGGCCAGAGCATGTGGTTGCCGCAGCCCCGATCTGGCACAGCTGGAGGTGGCTGAAGGCCGCTCCTTAGGAGTGGTCTGCATAGCCTCTTAGCTGAGTCTACTTGCATGTACAACACTTACTACTTTACTGCTCCAGATACCTACAGTTATGAACTTTGAAAAACTCTTATAACAATAAGTAAAACTGAAATACATAAAATGTGTAAGTTATTTAACACCCCCTTAAAAAAACACACAGATGCTTCTTTTATAGACAGCAAAAATCACCTACTCAAACGAAAAAGCTTTCACCCCTGATGACCAGGACTTCATGAGGTATCAAATACTGCTTGGCCTACCACCTTCCACTTTCCCCTTTGCTCTGACATTTCTAAGGAACAAAAGGCATTCAGGAAGGAAGAAATGAGTGAGGTGAAAGGTGATTCTTTTAAATCTTTTCAAGAACTTTCAAAAAATGACTTTTTCACTTTTTGGGTACCACTTGTGATGTTGCAGGTATAACTTACAAAAGCCCTAACTGACTTTTCCATTGTACCAAGAAAAGAATGGCTGAAAATGAAGGAATAATCAATGTCTAAGTAGCTGAATTTTCAAAGAATTCTTAGAAGTCTGGACAAGATGAACTCTGCAGTTAAATACATCTGGAACAGAGATGAACAAATATTCAACTTTCTAATGCCAGAGTTGGATTGTGTTTTGAGTGTAGGATTACAATTTAGGAGATTTTCAATTGAGCCATGAAACCCACTATGTGACCTTGGGCAAGTCACATGCTCTTAGCCTCAGGGAAAGGCAATTGCAAACCTCCTATGAACAAACCTTGTCAAGAAAACTAACTTAGAGTCATCATAAGTTGGAAATGACTTGAAGGCACACAACAACCACACACACACACACACACACACACACACACACACACACACACACAGAAACAGCATGGCTTAAAAAAAAAACCAAGACAGGGCCATCTTATTAAATAAGTACCATGTCAGATGCAGATGCAGAGTGGTGGAGTCTCCCTCCTTAGAAGTCTTTAAACAGAGGCTGGATGGCCATCTGTTGGGGATGCTTTGATTGTGTATTTCTGTACGGCAGGGAGTTGGACTGGATGGCCCTTGTGGTCTCTTCCAACTCTATGATTCTATAATTCTATGATATCCTAACAAAATCAATCATTCTAACGGTAAATATTCCTTTAAGTCAATAATGGACTGGAGGTGAATCTTCATCACCAACAGCACTGACTATAGCCAACATTAAAAAACCAAAAACAAATAAAAGTAGGAGGCAGCTGGAACTCCACTTCCAATTTTGTTTTTTGCCAATTGTAGGGGTTAATGGGCATGAATCCTTTTTAATTCTGGAGGCAAAAAACTGCATCCTGGCTGATTTCTCTTGATGGGCCTATTGGAATCCTTGTGTGTGTGTGTGTGTTTTTTTTTAATAGCCTTAAGATAGATAGAGAGAGAGAGAGAGAGAGAGAGATCCCACACAGCTTCACCATCTCTACACTAAAATAATCATATAATTTTTGAGATGTCTTCCTCTTTCAACACAAGTGTCCAGACAAAACAAACAAACAGCTTCATTTATATGGTTTGTCAAATTTCAGGGATTCCAGGAAGGAGACTTGGGGGCTGTACAGACTGGCCATTAAGGCCAGGCTGTCAGTGAAGTTGAGATGTGGTGTCCACATGATGCATGCCCTGACTCCATCCCCAGGCCAGTGTGACACCGCGCACAACACCACATGGCGTGCAGCATCACAACGCTCCTCTGGCACTGTGTCTACATGACGCAACACCAAAGGAGCAAGGAAAAGCCACGTGCCAGCGGCTATAGTGCCCTTTCTGGGACACAAAAAGGAGACGCTTTTTGCGGCTCCTTTTTGTGCCATGGAAAGGTGAGATTGGGACTGTGGCATGTAGTTGCCACGGCCCCAATCCTAAACTAAATACCTTATGGATGACGTACACAGAAAAGAAATATATTTGTTCAACCTCACTGGCAGATGATACCTATCCACCCATCCCTTTCCCTGCTCTTCAGGTTTCACTGAGGTTCAGATTGGATGTATGGAAGAGTATCTACTATACAGACTGAGGGGCACTAGTAATTCATGCCAATTCCTTCTAATCAGCTAATTGGTCAAATGCATTTAAAGACATGGGGCATTTTCACTGTAGCCATAATATTTGAAACTGCCTTGCACTTCTTTGATTATAATTAATTTTAACAACACAATAATTGCATATCTTTGTTCTCTCCCCCCTCCCCACTACCTCCCCAAAAATCCCTATTTGGTGAAACAGTAAGGCAGAACAAGTTAGATTTTAAATTTCTTTAAATCTCCAATGTATTATGACACTTACACCATGCTGCATTGGGTTACATCATGTTATGACCAGTGATGTAACCCATCGCAATGCAATGCACACATCGCAGTTTGTCAGTGAATTAAAGAAATTACACACTTAGTTTACTGTCAACTTGTCCATGCAGTCACTGTGATAGTACAGACTCTAAGCTTAATTGTGGGCCCCAATTAATTTCAAATTTCATTACTATGAAAGATAATAGATGTGTCAAAATATGTTTTACCCCATAAACATAGGGGTATAGAGATTTTGAAGTTGTCATTTCTGGTTTTGAGCTGAAAAGCTTAGTCTTTTCATTGAAAAGCAAAAAATCAAAACCAATATGTTTATGAATTAAAAATTTGAAGAAAAATATGATTATTTTAATCACAAAATGTAATTCTAAGGCATATCCAGTTCATCTGGAAATAAGTTATTATGGAACCATAGCAAGAATAATGGTTGCCAGGCAAAAGCAATGTTCAAATCAGCGTGTGTGTGTGTGTGTGTATGGTTTTTTTTAAAAAAATTAAATTTAAATTAGATTTTGTTGTTAATTTTTTTAAAAAAAATGTTAAATTTCTCCTGGTATTCATTTCAATACAACACCAGAATCTAAACATGGTAGTTAAAAATGTATTTCTAGTTTCATGAAAGTGAATGACATCCTCACCAACATTTCACAGATGAAAACCAGGAAATGTGGCAAAGCAACATCAGAGTGTACTAAAGATGACAAAGCTATTAATAAGTAAGAATGCACAGACTAGGAGAGGCAGTTTGCATTTTCTCTGAATATACTGAGAAAGGTCCAAAAACACTGCAGAAATAATCCAGTTTGAGACGGCTTTAACTTCCCTGGCTCAATTCTAGAGATTCCTGGGATTTGTAGTTCTGTGAAACATTTAGCTTTCTCTATCACTGAGTTATGGTGCCACAATAAACTACAGTTCCCAGGATTCCCTAGCACTGAGCCAGGGCAGTTAAAGAGGTCTCAAACCAGATTACTGTATTTCAGCAGTGTGTTTTGGACCAAAGGTAACATTATGCTCCTCTTCTCTTCCCCCCTGCCGAGCTGCATGAAAAATAGTTTTGCATTTTAAACTCAGCTTGCAACTACAAAGGGGGGGAATGAGAAGAGGAGGGACAATCTGGGACATTTTTGAAGCAGCTGAAAAAGTGGGATTACAGTGGTACCCCGGGATACGAATGCGCCGCCTTACAAAATTTCCGGGTTACGAAAAAAATCCATTGAAAAAAACTGTTCCGGGTTACGAAGGTTATTTCGGGTTACGAAAAAAATTTTGGTGCTTTTCGGCGCTTTTTCGCACGAAATTGCGGCTTTCGCTATTAGCGCCTATGGGTTTTTTGGCTTGCGAAGATTTTCGGGTTACGAAAGCGGCGGCGGAACGAATTAAATTCGTAACCCGGGGTACCACTGTACAGAGAATTAATCTGGACCATCCCTGCTAATTGGAGACAATTGGAGGATATGGAATTAACGACTTTCACATTCAAATACACCAAGTTATAATCTAAAAGCAGGTTCACTGTACTAAAACAAAAGACACTGGTAGTGTGCAAAATGAGATCTTTAGTTGTAGATATTTTAAGGACAATAAATATGTACTGTTGAGACAAAAAATACTAAACAACAAAAAATGAAACTCAAAATGTTATTTTAAAAAGCAAATAAAATGATATAAAGATCTCGGTTCCTGTTTTTGTGTCCCATCTGTAACAATATGGTTCCTTATTATCTTCTGTGGTCTGCTGTCTGCTGTCCAGTCCAGTCCACTATACTGCCCCAGGTATAATGCTTATGTAAAACACCCAGATGCCTGTAGATAATAAATGAGTACAGTATCCTCCATATGCTGCATATCCATGGATTTTTAAATCTACGTATTCAGCCATCTACAGTATGCAATTATCAGTCATCAGCTAGAAATATTTCAAAACAAATTTGATATATTTTTTTGTAAACATTAAAATTGGGTTCATAAATTTTGGGCTAAATCCAGTTGATCACAGTAACTGTAATTTAATGGATTAATGGATTAATCATTAGGTTTACACAAATTGGGATTAATAATTGGATTTAGATGTTACAAATGTTATATTTGAATGAGCAGTTTACTTCTTATCAGTCCTAACTGATGTAGTATCCTCAACTTGACACTATTTGCTATTTACTGTATATTATTCACTACATATTGTTTTTACTAAATCAATAAAAGGAGTCAATATCATTAGCTAAACTAATTGTGTGTGGCTAGTTTAATGTACATGGTTCAAGTATGTCCAAATTGCAGTATACACAATGGTTAGACTTGTTTGATTCTGGAAAAGCTAACAGATATATTCTGGAAGCAGAATATATCTAATACAGTAGGCCCTCCATATCCATGGATTTGCCATCCCTGTATTTCAGCATCTGCGAATGGCAGCACAGGAGGAGAAGGAAGAGGAAGTGACAAGGAAGAGGTGGCAAGGAAGAGGAGGAACAAGCGATGGCCACAGGGCGGGCAGTGGCAGGAGAGGAGGAGAAGGAAGGAAGAAGAGGAGGAAGAAAGAGGAGGAAGAAAGAGGCGGACACAGAAATTTGAATCTGCATTACCAGCTGGTCCCTGTGCCTCACCATGAAATGACTCCTTCCCTTCCCCTCCATGCAAAGCCAAAGGGACTCATCTCCATCTCTCAGGGCAGCTTGGTCAGGAACCACTGGAGAGGAGGAGGCTGAAGAAAGGGAAGAGGAGAGCAGTAGGGGCAGTTGTGTCTGGAGCATTCCTCATCGATCTTCCTTTTGGGTGCTTCCTCCTGGTTCCCTCCCTCCCCGCTTTCCTACTTGGGGTGTAGGATCCAGGCTGGTGGTGATCAGGGATAACGGCTCCAAGGGGGCAGCTTCTGCCAAGGTGATGGACCAGCCAAAATGGAACCCCAGAGGTGGAAGAGGAGGAGAAGCCCTGTTGTGGCACCACCATTAAGGAGAATGGGACTTGAGCATCCACAAATTTTGGTATCCGCAAGGGGGATCCTGTACGGATACTAAGGGCCCACTATAATCTCTCGCCACTTCTGACATTACACTTAATGTAAGGTTCATGCATGTACAACTGTGCCATCTCAAAAGAAATATGTACACATACATGGTCTGAATCAAGACCACTATTAGAAATAAATTACTGTACTGTATGAAGCAAATCCATAAAGGTGCATTATCAAGGTCAAAGGAAAACAGATTAAAAATCCTGAGCAAATTGATTTTAATATGTGATATGGGACAGTCATGTACAGCCATGTACCATGAATACCCAAATGACTGTTCTCAGTACTAAAAACATAACCTGGGAAGGATTCTTACTGTTTGTGTGTATTTAAAAAAGTAACTTAAATATATTCAACTATGCAAAAATGGGAAAGGCAACTTGAAAGTTGTCACAATTGATGGCCTCCTACTGATGGGCTCCAGGAATGTGGCAAGCCATTTTGTCCTTGCTGATGGGCTTCGTTCATATTGACGAGTAACCAGTGCCTTGATGTGTAGCACTGTTTATGAAATCATCACAAGCAACTTGGTCATAGTAGGTTGACAGGCATGATTGCTACAAAGACAACCTAGTCTAATATTTTAAGGAGTAAAATGGAAAGTAATTGTTAAGAACTATAAAGGCACACCTAAAAATACCAAGGACATCTGTATTGCCCTTCTGAAGAATTCATTACTGCAAATGAATATCTGTGTATTCATATATACCATTTCACTACTACATATTCATCTCACAATCAGACAAAATGTCATAAAGTAATTTCAACATAAAGATGGAATAATGTACATTCCCTAGGGAATTCACTCTTGAAGCAAAATGTTCTCAACTTGCAAAAGTATATGTATATTAGTGGGATCAACAAAATTTTTTGCTGTCAATAGCTGTCTAAAAGTGTAGAAATTTTTTTTTTAAAAAAAATTAGAATACAGATCAATAAGTCAATAGAGAAAACCTTTAATGAATAACATAGCATCTATTAAATGGAAACATAACATTCTCATTTCACTTAATAAGACACAGCACAGCATAACCCACACACATACCACACACAATTTATTGGCTCCTTCCTGTTATCCTCAGTAGATACTGAAAAGCACCAAAGCAGCAGGAAAAGGAGACTGGTCTCCATATGCTTATTGATGGTAAAAAATTATTCTTTAAAATCCCATCACCAGTGAAATACTAATATCCAAAGGTATGCATACGTCTGTTTTTCAATAGCTCAGGGCTATTGTCGTACACCTTCTGCCCCATCCAAAACCTTTCTCACCAAAAGAGACTAGTATTACTAAATTGTTAACTGCCCTTGAGCCAACATCAATTCATGGCAACCCCATGAATGAGACATCTGCACAACACCCTATCATCAACTCCTCTGCTAACCACTCGGACCCTCTCCCTCCCTGTCCTACGTGGCTTTGCTCTGAAGAAAAACTGCATAGGCAGGGACTGGGGGGAGCCTGGACCTCTCCCTCTCTGTCCTGCATGGCTTTACTACAGGGGTAGGCAACATGCGGCCCGCGGGCCGGATGCGGCCCGGCGAGGCCTTGGGACCGGCCCCAGCCCGGTCCTGCCGCCGATTGCCGCCAGGGCCTTTGGCCTCTCATGTGCAGGGGCAAGGGGGGCAATTGTCTATAGACGCCTCAGAAACATGCATTTATATTAACATTCTTTTAAAAAATCAGCAATTTTTTTTGTGTGTCCTCTATTTTTTTTTAAAAAAAAAAGTTTATTTATTTATTTAATTTTTTTTAAAAAAAATAATTATTTATTTTTTTGGCTTCGGCCCCCATTTGTCTGAGGGACAGCAACCCGGCCCCCGGCTCAAAAAGACTGCTTACCCCTGCTTTACTATAAAGTAAAGCCACACAGGGCAGGGGCTGGGAGAGCTGGGTACTCTTCCTTGGGGTGGGGAGAGGACACTCCCCTTCAGTGGTGTCACCCAATGCAGTTCACACACCCCACAACCCCAGTGATGCTGCCACCTTAAACCATGTTCTAAACCTTTCCCCCAACTTCATATACAGTGGGCCCTTGTTATCTGCTAGAGTTTGGTTCCAGGACTCCCCCGTGGATAAAAAAAAATCCATGGATGCGCAAGTCCCATTCAATACAATGGCATAGAAAATATATAAATTGGAAATATCAGGTTTGCTTTCTGCAATTTATATATTTTTAAAGCATTTTCAAGTCTTGGATGTCTGAATCCGTGGAAAAGGAGGACTGACTGTATTTTAAGATTTCCATCAGTTTCCATGAAACATTGTCAAAAGCCTTCTCAATGTCTATGAAGACCAGTGCAAGTTTCTTTTCATTGTGCCTTTCATGGCATTCAATTAAATTTAAGATGTTTCTGATATCAAATTGACAAGAAATCACACTGATGCTTGTGAACCAATTTTATCAATTGCCGGATATATCATTCAGTTCCACTTGCCAGCCAGTATTAACACCTTGTAATTATAATTTTGTAAAGCTTTTGCTAATAGTTTTTTTTATTGTTCATATATATATACTGACAAACATATATACAAACAAACAAAATTAGTTGGTTGCCACAATTTATTTCTAGACCAATATAATGTCCTTTAGATTGTTAAACAGTTCTCTAGTTTGGAGATTTTCTGGGGTATAAACCACAATTCCTTTATTCTTTTTTTCTGATTGAAATTCCTGTCCTAAACTGTTGCTCTTCAATAATCTTTTGTCCTTCAATCTTATTTGTGTTTCATGTAAGCAGAAAATATTATGTTTGGTTCTCTTCAAATAATGATTTTTGCCCTTTTGTGTGGAGAGTTCATTCCATTCACGTTCCATGACAGAATGGAAATGTCCAAATAAGTCATTTTCTCCACTGACATTAATTTAGTTGTTCTTGTGAGCCTTTAAGAGTTTTAGTCTTTCTCTTTGAAACTAGTACTAGTTCCTCTTCTTCATCTTGGCTGTCTACTTGTTCATGAATTTCTCCACTATTTTCTTCTTCTTCTTCCCTTCTCCAGTGAGGGGTTATTGTTTTTTGCACTACGTCTCTCCTGTTTTCTGTTCTTGTGTGTTATCTCCATTTTGGTTTCTTCTTTTTTGTTGACCATTTCTCTATGTCTTTTGAGTATTTTTTTCCAGAACTCTTTGTTTTTTGTATTGAATTTAGTTTATACAGTGTGCCCACGTTATACGCAGGTGAGCCTTATGCGAACTCCAGCATACGCTGGAAGTCCATGCTGGAAAAAGCCTCGGCACATCTGGAAACTGTAATGGCACGCATGCTGCCGTGTACACAAGCCCCATTATCTTCAAATGGGCTCAAGCATACGTGGAATTCCCCTTACACGGGGGTGGTCCCCCAAGTAAAGGAAGAGCCCATTGTACCATTTTTGATTAAAGTTTACTGAGATTCCTTCTAATTTTTCCCATTTGTATATGATTCTTTTTTTATTAGTTGTGTTGTAATAAATCTATAATCAGCTCTTTACCTTAATATTCTTTTTGGAATATCTTCATAGACCTTAATGTCCTTCCCATCAATTGATAAATTTTCCTGATAGCTTTGGTAAAGTATATCATCCCGTATCTTTTTCTTACAAAATATATTACTATGTCTCTTGGTAGGTCTTTTTCTCTTGTTTTAATGGAGTTTATGCAATACATTTTGTTAATCTCACAGATTAGTTCTTGTTCCGATAAATTTATATATTCTGCCAATCTTCATAACAAATAGGTTTTTCAGTTCCGCTTTCTTTTTCTCTGGAAGGTATCTTACTTTAAAGCAGTTCTCTCTGGTTCTCAACTCTTCCAGTGCTTCTTGATCCAGTTCTTTTTTCTCTAGAATGACTTAGTACTGGTGTAGTTTCTTCTAATTTTTTGGTTTTTGTCTCAAGTGTTTCTATTATCAAATTAGTTTGTTTTAGGTCAATCTGAACTTCTTCTAGAATCTGTCTAATATATTTTAATTCTGTTTTAATATCATGATTTACATCAATCCACAGTTCTTTCATCTCTTGTTTTAAGCTATGTTGCATATTCTACATATCCTCTCTTATTTTCTTAATCGCTTTATTCTAGTGAAGCTCTCTTTTGTGATTAGGCTGTGGCCTGTGCTATAGCAGCTCTCCTTGTAGATGTTGCCATTCTTCCTTCTTTTCAGCTTTATTATTTCATGTCTTCCCTTTGTATTTTTTCCTAACTTTTTGGTTCTGTCTCATTTAATCTTTTGTCTTTAATTTGTTTTCTCCTGTCCGCCTTCTCTTGTACTCACTTTCCCTTCAAACCTTTAATTATTCCTTTATTTCTTTTAATTTCTTTTCATTAGAGTCTTTGTTTTCTTTTTCTCACCCCCTCCCTTCTTTCTTTTTAATTACTATCTTTTATTTATGCATTCTTTATTTCTTTTAGCTTAACTTAACTTGAATTAGCTTAATTTAACTAAAACCTAGCTTCCTGCTAATTAATTATTGAGTGGGCTCACTGCTTCTATTCCCCGTATCCAACTCAGCATATCTCAGCACTTCACGCCTGAATCCTGGAATCCACCCTCCGTTGGAGTTTCAATGCCACCAACTATAGCAAAAATTATTGTAGCAGATGGGATTTCTTCTCCAAGCAACTATGGATGTTTTCAATATTGATAAATCCATCATTTGTAAGTGTAGAAAATAAAAAATTTAAAAGTTGATGGTGGTGTTACAGCTCCAAAAGGTGTGTGTGTACATGACTCAGCTCTCTTTTGGCCCCTTCTCTTCTGTTTCAGTTCTTCTCCTTTGTTCTGCTCTTTTCTAAGTTCTTCAGTTCTGGGTGCCACTGGGAGGTCCTGAACTTCCCCTATTGTCTTCTATCCTCAAGCATTGTTAGCTTTGTTGCTCCTGACTAAAAGCTCTGTGCCACTGAGCATTGTCCAGAGCTCCAAACAAATGCTCCTCACGCTTCTGTTCACCAACCAGAAGTCAAACCTTAGCATTTTAGTTTCCAAGAATAAAATGGACAGACCATTTGTTATGTCAGTACTATCTCTATAAAAATTCACAAATACTATATTTAGTTTCCATATTCAGTAGCACAAATTCATTCTATGAGCCTGTAATATAAATTATTTTGTACTAACCTTTCTTTAGGTCTAATTTCTTTAAAGCTTACCACATATGTGTTTAAAGTTCAAAAACAATTAACTATAGTTCTTGTACTATATTTCTTTCTTCCATGAATATAGTATTTATTTACAGACATTGCTTAAAATTCTAGGAGTGGTTGTTTTCTGATACTGCACATGGTATGTATGAATGGGCTTGCATTAAAAGGAAACACACAGTGAGGATCAGAAGGAAAGAAATATATCTTAGTTATCAATAATTCCTTGGTCTGTGCAGAAGTCATACATCAAAGTGCATGTTTCCCTTTTCTTTCTCAGCTGTCTTCACTTCTTTTCCCTCTAGCAACCTCACAAAGCTCAGTGTTTGGTTCTCTACTTTGCAGTCCCTTCCTAGGCCACATCTTGTTATGTTTCCACAGTCACTTTTGTGAAAATTAAAATGTACATTTTCTAACTTTGATCTTGAGGGCACACAACAACAAAAATAACAACAAATCCAGATGTGTTGGATTTTCCAAGCCCAGGTTGCTTTGTCTCTCCTACACAAATCGCATTAGCAGTATTAAGGAAACAAGATACAACAGCTTGAACTCCCCTGGTTAATCCCAGTCAAAGTGGACCCACTGAATCAATGGATGAACACAAAACCAACAGATAGATAAATCCTATTCATAAAACGAGGCTACCTTAGTTGGGATTAACACTAGGCATTAGCCCATAATTTGCACATGCTTTTCTTCACTAGTCTCAGACCATAACATTCTGGTAATAATCTGCTTTTATTCCTCTTCATCCACTGTTTTTCATATTGGTGGTTGTGGTATGTTTATGACTTTTGATAACCCTAAAACAAACCTATCACAGGGTTCTCTTGGCAGAATTTGTTAACAGGGGGTTTGTACTTGCCTTCCTCTGATACTGAGTGCCACTTGTCAAAGGTCAACCACCAAGTTTTTGTGGCCAAGCAGAGATGTGCACATTTGTCCCCTATTGTCCTAGGCATAGCAGAGGGTTGGACAGGATAGTCCTTGTGATGTCTTCCAACTCTATGATTCTATGAATATTCAAACCACTACATAATGCTGGCTCTTGTACTGGTACTATTATTTTAACCCTACTGATTTTTCCATTTATTTTTAGTTTATTCTAAAATGCCTGGCAATTCCAATGCCACTGTCATATAATTTAGCCTGGTTTTCATCTGTTTACAGCTTAAAATGCCATACGGTAGACTGATATGCAAGTAGTGTAGTGATTTGATCATTGGACCTTGGCCGGAAACACACTAGCCAAAAGAAGTAGCTTCCAGCTGCTTTGAGGGCATGGTGTTTAGATGACACACACCTCCAAAGAAGCCAGAAGCCACCCTGACACTGCCCTCTGACCAAAAAGGAGCCATTTTAATCTGGCTCCTGTGCCATACAGCCTGGGGCCACAGGTGGTCACCTGCTTTCCTGGCCCAATCGCAGCCAGTGCATCCACAGGCTGCTACTTCCTGGCCATCTGCTTCACCCCTATGACTCTGGAGATCAGGGTTAAAATCCTGGCTTGTCTATGTAAACCCACATAGAGTTTGGGTAAGTCCCATTCTCTCATTCTCAGAGGCTGCCAATGGCAAGCCTCCTCTGAAGAAGCTTGCTATGTGATAGGCAAACCTAAGGGTCACCATAAGTCAGAAACTCATTCATCACATTTTTTGTATCCAAATCGCTTCTCTTCTCCCCCCCCCCCCCCCAACTGCCATTCCTGTCTGGTTTAGTTCAAAGGTCACTTCTGACATCTAACCTTGTCCTACATCCAAGACTGGCATGCCCTCTCCACCTCTGTTGTCCACATGTACAGGGGTATCATATAGATGGACCCTTATATGTACAGTGTGCATGTGTTATACATGGGTGCATTTTATGCGGCTTCCAGCATATGCTGGAAGCCGCGCTGGAAGGAAGGCAGCCGCGCGCCGGAAGGAAACAATGGCACGCACTCCTGTGATGTATGCCCTGCATGCCGCCGCCGAGCATCTGCATTTTTTCCCTTATGTGGGGGGTCCGGAACAGCTCCCCTGTGTAAGAGAAGGGACGACTGTACAAGCCTATGTGCACAGGACAAAATTACATAATCACTTCTCCAGTTAAAATATATGAATCAACCATGTAATTTTGTCCTTTGTGCATCATCCCATTACAGATGAGCCATCTCTGCATGGATGATAGAAATGCAGATTGGGCTTTTCAAATAATAACTGAACCCATACTCAATCTTATCATTGTTTGTTCTCTCAAGATGCTAATTGTTCAGACCATGAAATAAAAATAAATGTTAAAAATGCTTTACATATCTTTGGTATGAGTAATTCCTTCCAAGCTCAAATACAATGTCATTACTTTTCTTCAACAGAATGAGATTGCTATGATTTCATTTATTAAAAAAAAAAAGCACAGAAGGATACCATCTGCATAGTAGTAGCCTGAAGGAGTAGAAGTTAAGAGATGCAGGGTAAATGGCTATTCCTGCCTTCCATTCAGCATGGGATTTTGAAATGTTTAGCCTCACTTAACCTAGCTCTATCTATTTATTTTCCCAAGGGTGAGATCAGGTTCATAATATTTCCTTCATCTATATATTTAATCCTGTGACTTTTGAATGAAAGGCAATTGACTAAAAGTGTGAAATAAATGCACAGCAAACTGTTGTTAAATAGATCATGTATGCTCAAATTTATGTAATGAGCTCATACTTGCATATCACCAGTCCCTAAATTTACAGTGCAGGTGAATGAGCTTACCTTGGTTTAGATTTTTCAAAGGAGGACTTCTCTTCATTTCACAACTATCACAGGCAGGGTTGGTGAGTACACAACATTTGTTACTATTCCTATGTTGTGGAAGTGCCTTCCAAGGGAGATGAGGGTGGTCTTCTACTTGTTGTCCCCCTTTCCACTGATGTGTTTTAAAATCATTTTAAAATTATTGTTTAATTTGGATATTAAAGCAATAACAACTAGGCAGTGACAGAGGCTCCTCCTCCTCTCACATTGTTGTGTACCTTCAAACCATTTCTGATTTATGGCAATCCTAAGACAAACTTATCACAAGGTTTTCTTCATATATTTTGTTTATATATATGTTTGTTTATATATAGGTTTATATATATATGTTTATATATAGGTTTTGTCCTTGCCTTCCTCTGAGACTGAGAGAATGTGACTTGCCCAAGTGAAGATTTGCACCCTCTTCTCCCAGGATCCTAGTCCAGCATTCAAACCACTACACCATACTAGCTCTCGCATACTCTCTAACATTTCACAGATGAAAACTAGAACATCTGTGGTCAAAACAAAATCAAAGTATAGTCAAGATGGCAAAAAATATTAATGCAGAAGAACACATACACTAGGAGAAAGGCTGCAGTCATTTACTTTTGCCTGAACCTACAGGGAAGGGCAAGATTTCCTCCCATACCATCATCCACTGGTTGAGCTAATTGAGTTCCAGCTATTTTTGCCCTTTGAAATCAGTTTGCAGCAACTGAAGTAAGCTGAAGACAAAGAGGGAGAGTGGGAGGAGGAGAGAAAGACACTGGAAAAGTGTGGTGGGGATTAATTGAACAGTTCCTGCCAAATTAGGACAGTTTGAGGGTATGCTCTCATTATATGATGCCATCTCTGTAAGAATCACACAGTGATTGAATTGTTATGCCACATATCCAGTAAGATATTATAAAATTCAGAGGTAGAAAGAATTGAATATTTCATTTATGTTTTGATGAAAAGTCACAAAAATTCACAGATTTCCTCATAAATCAAGTGGGGAAAACATAATTAAAAATGTAAAGAAAAGGAAACTAATAGCATCTGTAGGAGAGGCAGATATCTTTGAATGCAAAAGTCTCACACATCAGCCTTTGAATCCCTGTTCAGATAGCTATGTTTCACAGAGGTGAAATTGAGATGCCACTTCTTTTTCTCCTAATAAGACTCCTCATTTATAACAATTCCTTAACATTCTGGTCTAATACACTCTTCTCCATGCTAGAATTATCTACAGCTGGCCCTTCACACCACAGATTCTTTATCTACAAATTCAACCATCATGGCTTGAATACACACACACAGACACACACAGAGTACCCTTGGTATCTGCTGGGGTTTAGTTGCAGGATCCACCATGGTTACCAAAGTCTATGGATGTTCAAGTCCAATTAAATATAATGGATAGTGAAATGGTGTATCTGATATAAAATGGCAAAATCAAGGTTTGCTTTGTGAAATATATATTTTCTTGGAATGTTTTCAAGCAGTGGATACTTGAAAACATGGATAAAGAATCTGTGAATATGGAGGGCCAACTGTATATATTTTCTCCAAAAAGCAAACCTTCATTTTGCCATTTTATATAAGGGGGTCGACATTTTACTACACCACTGTATTTAATGAGACTTGAGCATCCATGGATTTTGGTATCCCCAGAGGGTCCTAGAAACAAACCCCAGTAGATTCCAAAGGTCCAAAATCAGGGTTGTCTGTGTCATAATATTTCTAATTTCTGTGAAGAGTTGTGTATGTAAAGCTGACAGTGAAGAAAACTGATAGGAAGAGAGTCAGCACATTTGAAATGAAGTACTGGAAGGAAATTATATGGATAGTGTGGCCTGCCAAAAGACAAATAAATGGTTTCAGGAGTAAATTAAGCCTGAATTCTCCATAGAAGGCAAAATGACTGAGATTATTGTACTTTAGATATATCAAGAGAAGAGATGACTCATTAGAAGCTTGTAAGGTGGAAGACAGAAAGAAAAGAGGAAGAACATATTACTGGTGGATAGACTCAATCAAATAAGCCACAGCCCTGAGGTTCCAAGACCTGAGCAGGGCTGTTGAAAACATGGTGACTTGGAGGTCTTGTCCATAAGTCAAAGTCATCTTGATGGCATTTATCAACAAACAAACTAACAAATTTCTTGATAAACAAGTTGGAAAAAACTTTTTTTTTAAAATAGTTGAATGTGACTGAAACTGATTCATCCATCCTATAGAAATGTGAAAGGAGCATTTTCCTGTTTGGATTCAGGGGCCCCAGAACAGTTATTAGAAGGTGTTCTACTAGCAGGCAAGTTGGTATTGATTTTTCCTATTTTAGACCCTTGAAAAAGGAGATCAAATTATTTTCCCATCCACTATCATTCATGCATTCTCAAATATGAAATTCTTACAAGCACAATTGTCCATAAATGTCATCTTTCGGCCTGGCGGGAGAGAGTAGGCTGGCCCAGTACCATAGGGGCTAGCCTGAAGAAGGAGGCTCCTCCCTCCCTAACTGTCATCTTTTGGCCTCTGAGGGAGAGAGTAGGCTGGCCCAGTACCATCAGGGGCTAGCCTGAAGAAGGGGCTCCTCCCTCCTACAATGTCATCTTTCGGCCTCTGAGGGAGAGAGAAGGCTGGCCCAGTACCATCAGGGGCTAGCCTGAAGAGGAGGCTCCTCCCTCCCTAACTGTCATCTTTCGGCCTCTGAGGGAGAGAGAGAGTAGCTGGCCCAGTACCATCAGGGGCGCCTGAAGAAGGAGGCTCCTCCCTCCCTAACTGTCATCTTTCGGCCTCTGAGGGAGAGAGTAGGCTGGCCCAGTACCATCAGGGGGCTAGCCTGAAGAAAGAGGTCCTCCTCCCTAACTGTCATCTTTCGGCCTCTGAGGGAGAGAGTAGGCTGGCCCAGTTCATCAGGGGCTAGCCTGAAGAAGGAGGCTCCTCCCTCCCTAATGTCATCTTTTGGCCTCTGAGGGAGAGAGAAGGCTGGCCCAGTACCATCAGGGGCTAGCCTGAAGAAGAGGTCCTCCCTCTCTAACTGTCATCTTTCGGCCTCTGAGGGAGAGAGTAGGCTGGCCCAGTACCATCAGGGGCTAGCCTGAAGAAGGAGGCTCCTCTCCCTAACTGTCATCTTTTGGCCTCTGAGGGAGGAGAGAAGGCTGGCCCATTACCATCAGGGGCTAGCCTGAAGAAGGAGGCTCTCCCTCCCTAACTGTCATCTTTCGGCCTCTGAGGGAGAGAGAAGGCTGGCCCAGTACCATCAGGGGCTAGCCTGAAGAAAGAGGCTCCTCCTCCTAACTGCATCTTTCGGCCTCTGAGGGAGAGAGAAGGCTGGCCAGTACCATCAGGGGCTAGCCTGAAGAAGGAGGCTCCTCCCTCCCTAACTGTCATCTTTCGGCCTTGAGGGAGAGAGAAGGTGGCCCAGTACCATCAGGGGCTAGCCTGAAGAAAGAGGCCTCCCTCTCCTAATGTCATCTTTCGGCCTCTGAAGGAGAGAGTGGCTGGCCCAGTACCATCGGGGCTAGCCTGAAGAAGGAGGCTCCTCCCTCCAACTGTCATCTTTCGGCCTCTGAGGGAGAGAGAAGGCTGGCCCAGTACCATCAGGGGCTAGCCTGAAGAAAGAGGCTCCTCCCTCCCTAACTGTCATCTTTCGGCCTCTGAGGGAGAGAGAAGGCTGGCCCAGTACCATCAGGGGCTAGCCTGAAGAAGAAGAGCTCTCCCTCCGGTCCATTTGCCTTGGTCCAGGCCTCAGAGGGAGAGAAGAATGCTGAACCTGATTCCCTCCCCCCTCACCATTCCCTTCTCCTTTTGTGTCGTGTCTTTTAGATTGTAAGCCTGTGGGCAGGGAATTGTCTGTTATCCCCTCTATTGTAAACCGCTCAGATTCCCAGTGATTGGGCGGTATATAAATAAAACCTATTATTATTATTATTATTATTATTATTATTATTATTATTATTATTACAACATAGATGGTTTGTCCATATATATGTCCACCTGTCTAGCATAGCTTACTCCCACATGAATGAGTACAGGACAGATTGCAGGAGGCCTTTTAGCATTCCTATGAGGGCTCAATGACCTTTCTTTTAATATTTCTTAGCGTTAAATCATTTTCTGATTGAGAATACCTTAGGAAACCCAACTACATATGATACCTGGTGACAATTTGCCAATTCATGTGGGGGTAGGAGTACATGGGTGCAGTGTCATACATACAGAGAGAGCCTAATCTGTTCTGCAGTCCATGAGTAGATTCATATTTTCCTTGTATTTAACCACATCCTACATGATTGGCAGGTAATTTTTTGCAGCTAGTGGGAGCTTACTCAAAGCCACCCATTTCAACTAATGCTCATTATTGGAAAGGATCTCCGAGGGCCCTTTTATATTACACAGTTATAGCACTATGATTTCATTTTAACTGCCGTGGCTGGGTTCTATGGCATCCTAGAATCTGTAGTTTAGTTTGGCTCTCAGGCTGAGAAATCTAAAAGTTCCATTTAAACTGTAAATCCCAGAACTCCATAGGATGTTGTCATGGCAGTTACAGTGGAATCATCACTCTATAAGGGTGTATTGTGAAAGGGCTTTGGGTCATTTTTTATGAAAAGCAGACAGAAAGAGGTTAGGAGGAGGGGGAAGGAAACACGCATGGGGTAGGGTCTTGAAATTGAGTAATTTCATGCTTTAGAACTGAGAAAAATGTGATGGAATATGAAGGAAGGTGAAAATGTGTGTTAGAGAAGTCTCTGTTGAAGAGTCAGGGAGAAACACAATCTGCCACGTGGAGCAGGGGAAGACACTTCCAAGGTCAAACAAGCCACAAAATGTCATCAAGGAGGGAGGGAGAAGACAAAAGAGATATGGAAGGAAAATGTAAATATATTTTATTCCCCTTGACTTCTTACACACAGACATACATGTGTGCACACACGTGTGTGAAGAAAGCATTCAATGTTAGAATGGACAAACAAGAAATTCAAATAAGTAATATATATGTCTATGTTGAAAATTTCTGTTCTGTCTCCTTTGTTCTTGCAGTAAATCTAAATTTAAACAATCTACTTATTATTATTCTTATAAAGCATTACACACAAATTGTTAACGAAACAGATGTGGATGTGGAAGGAATGAAACAAATACCCATACCATGGTATCGTAGAAGGTGAAGAGACTGTGGAAAATGACAAGCCAAGAAAATTGCTTTCTATGTTAATGTTCCTCATCTCAAATTAGCCAAAGAAAGGAAAGTCTTAACAGGTTCCTTAATTCTCATATGATGCAGTGGCTGCTATGGTAACTGCTCTTCTGATTTAAAATGCTTTAAGTGCATTTAGAACTCATTAAAACATGTCACACTGACAGCTCTTTTGACTGAAGTCTTTCGTTTAATCTATCAAATGAGCTAGGGCCGTGAGAGTTCCCATTTATAGCGACACATTTCTGCCCTAACCTAGAGGCAAAGTCCTTGCCTTTTTTAAAAAGTACTGTGAACTATGATATTAATATAGGTCATGCACAGAACTCTTGGAACTATCAAGACAATTGCTGCTGCTTACTTAGATGTAAAGGGCACAAGTATCAGTGCTGCAAACTAAAATAACAGCCTGGTTTGGATAAGGTGTAGATTTTTATGAGAATAGGGGAAAAATTAAGCTTGTGCTGACACATGCTTCTCTTATATGGCATGTTGTAGAAAACAGATAGCATTTATATACATATACAGAGAATCCCACTGGAGAACAGGAAAAAGTAAATACAGTAACTGTGGGCCAAAACAGACTGCAGAAATAATCTAGTTTGAAACCACTTTAAATGCCCTGGCTCAGTGCTAAGGAATGTTGGGAACTGAAGTTGGTTGTCGCATCAGAGGTCCCTAACAGAGAACGCTCAATGGGGCAAAACAGATGGACCTTTTATATTGGCTTGGGGCAGCATCAGAGTGTAGTGTTTAGACACAGCATGCTCTGACACTGCCTGAAGCCAGCATCACGCTGCCCAACCAACCACATGTTGGGCAGCTTTGCTGTACTCCAGCAGTGTGTTTTTACTAGGATTGTCTTAACCTCACATATCAGCAACTTCATTGTGCCAGCAGAAGAGAGATGGAAGCAATGCTGAATGGCAGTAGATGAACCCAAAGACCCACTGCATGTGGCCCAGAAGTCCAATGCTTCTACAAGCTCACTCTATAAATCAAGAAACTAGCTACCATTTAGAATAAAGAAAATGGCTACTACGGGGACTCTTATTCTGCAAAAAAACAAAACAAAACAAAACAAAAACAAAAACACACCCAAAACAGTATGATAATCAAGGAATGAGTAAATAAGATGTTTTACAAACTTGTTTTTAATATCTGGAGTTTATCTTATTTTAAAACTACACATTACTACTTCAGAATAATTCAATTGTTCTTTGTTGTCGCTGTCAAATGTGGAATGGATAGCAATGTTTTATGACATAATCAGAGCTGTCCAAATTTATTTTGCAGCCTGAGGCAAATGAAAATATAATGCTCCATTCCCTTCCACATACAGAAGCTAACTGAGCTGGCAATTCAAATTTGACAGCAGGACAAAATCCTCCACAGCATTAAGGTGGCAGACTGGCTTTGAAGACACAATTCCATCCTCATAGCGCAGAGTAACTCTGCCTAAGGCTGCCTAACTCTGTCTAATGTTTGGGCTGGGTCTGGGCATAATTCTAGACTCCTTTTGGTATTTTTTTTCTCTGCACTTTACAAAAGAGTCTTTCATTTGTCCCCATTATACACAGTGTAGGAAAATACTGCCATTTAATTTTGCTGGTAAGGTGCAATCAGTTAATCAGATCATTTTGTACAGGTTCCATATTTTTTTTAAAAAATATTGTCCAATTCATTCATTTCATCCTTAATAAAACTTTAGTGATTTCTTCAACAAGAATGACGGTTGCTTCATTCTAGATATTGATCACTCTTCAGAGCTGAAGGATATTCACATAAGATTCAAAACATAACAGGAAATCAGTAATATGCCACAGAAATCAGGATTCATTAATTTGACACTGAAAATACTACTTTGATATGCATGCAACTTTTTTAAAAATACTATTTATGACATTATTTTTCTCCTATACTATAAAATATTTGAAATGATTTAACCATACTGTTTTGGACCAAATGTTTAGAGAGAACAAAGTTTTATACTGCAAGAGGGAAGTGCAGTAAAAAGAATCAAGGGGGATATGATTAAGACACCTTGCCTTGTTATCACCCTTTATTTATCCAGCTCTATGAAGGATATGGTTTTGTTTTAATATAAAACATGTATTTAAAAAAAAAAATCAGTGAGCAAGTTTGTGTCAGTTAAAAAACCCAAGATCCTATATCACATTCATATCTATGTAAGCACAAACATAGTTACAAATAAACTGATCCCCAGAAACCACTTTAAAACTTGGGGGAGCCACTCCAAAAGTTGGAGGTTTGCAGCACAACTTATTGGGGTCCTTCAGGAAGATTCAGCTGTCTCCACACCATCCTTGAGCCATGGTGCAAAAAATAGAAGCTATGGAGCAGTGCGATAAAATCCATCTTTGACTATTAAATCCCATGTCTATCCTGCAGGTGACTGTGGTGCAATAATCTCCAATAATTTATCACAATTCACACATAAACTAAAGGCAATCTGACAGAGTGATGCCAGCTGGGAATTCCATTCTTTTAGAACTTATAGTGAATGTTTATTATCTTAATGGTGGGAGGGTTTGGGGGTTGATGTAAACTTTTATTGTTTTATTGTCTTATTATATTTTTATTCCTGTTGTAATCCTGCCTCGATCCGCAGGGAGATAAAAATAAATCATTTTTGTATTATTAATGAGATATTTGTTTTGGAGTGGAAGAATGGAGAAATATATATAGAATATGAGAGGCAGATAATGTAAGAGAAAGATAGTCAGAGATTTTTAACAGAGAAAGCACTCCACAAGACCAATGAAATAAGAAACCTAAAAGGCCAGATGGAGATAAAGGGAATGTATAGTTAGGAAATAATTTCTGTCACTCTAATAACTTTCTGGTGGGGAAGTCACAAATCAGCAGATTTCTCCAATATTTTCTTCCTATCCTGATTGAAAAAAAAATAACATTTTGGATTCAAGCTGGTAAAAGGTTGAAGGAATATAGAATTTGCTTTTGTCATATTCTTAATTAAATGAATAGATGCATGCTTCCCTTCAGAAGAAATGAGGCAAATTACCCAAAACAGTAAATATTAACTGTCTAAATTACATGTGAAGTTTGAGAGAGCTTAACTATAGTTACCTAAGGTAAACTTAAACAACATTTAAAATCAGTTTAAATGTTAACAGTGTGACCACAACAACTTATCATATATACTCGACTATAAGTCAGTCTCATGTATAAGTTGAGGGCAGAGAAGGCTAAATGTCTCACCAAACTACAGAATTCAATGGTGTTAAGCCATGGCAGTTAAAGTGGTGTCAAACGGGATTATTTCTGCAGTGCAGATGCAGCCTTGGAAGGCAATGGGCTGAGGACCACTGAACTAGGACAGAGAGTTTTGTACCAAGATGTTTTAGTAGGTAAACTAGCATAGAAAGGGCATGCTGAGGACAGAAATATGAAAAGGATTGGCCTAGATAAATATCTTGTGCTTTAAAAATGATCCATAGAAATGTAGGAAGGAAACAAAGGCATATGTATGAAAAAGGGGGAAGAGGGGGAAGTATTCATATACAGTTGTGAAAGGCAGCTAAAAGACTCTGAAAATATATCATCATAAAGATGTCTGGGAAAGAGTAAAAGAGAAATGCTAAGAATATGAATTCCTAAATACTACTTAATGCTCAGTAGTAAAGCAATACAAAAGAAACAGGTCATGCTGATCATTTAAAAAAGCTGGCAGGGAAAATAAGTCAGCAAAAAAAAAAGAAAAGAAAAAAAGAAAGAATAAGTGCCTAACTGCTGACAGTTCACCAAATTAAGGAGAATAAGAAAAGCTTACATCAACTAGAGCATCCTCAATAATAATAACAAAAAATACAAGAAGGCACATTTTAAAACAACTCCCCAAATAAAAAGGAACTGATTTCTTTGCTGTATTTTAAAAATGTTTTTTTTTAAAAAAATTACTCATGGAAAAGGAAAATGTACAAAACACAAGAAATTTTTTTTAAAAGAATAATTAAACTTCTCTGACAAGAGCAAAGACTCTCTACAGGTAATCAAGCAAGGCAATGATCTGCATGCTACAGTGATGCAGAGCAGGATGGGCAGAAAATAGACACAGCAGCAGATTGCTGGATGATTTGCTGTTTCAAATGACTGTTTCTGACTCCTCATTCTGTAACCATAGTAACAATAAAATGTTTCCCCTCTCATAAATTAGACAAAGTAATAGCTCAGATGTGAATTTGCATATGTATGTGCAGGATATCGCAGGGTATGACTCATGGATTCCAGTAAGTAATTGGCTCTGCCCTTGAGTCACTGTTTGCACCATCTGAAATCTCACTGGTAAAAGAGCTATCTTCATAGAAGATTTATTATCCTCCACTACACTTTAACTAAAGCTGCTATAACAGGCATCAATAATGCAGTATGCATTATTATTATTATTATTATTATTATTATTATTATTATTATTCAATTTAAATATTTAATATTATATATTTGGAATAAATAGGAAACCCATGAGCACAGCATAATAAAGAATTTTAACTTCAGCTTTTCAAAAAAACTGTTGTATTTCATCTCTGCATGTGCATGCATGCATGCACGCATGCACATGACTACTTTTTAAAGGAGCAGAAGACACAAGGTTCCTATTTATCAGATTCTAGCCCCGAGTCTTGGGGCCTGGACTGTATTCTTCAGCCTTCAGAACAAGAGAGGGGAATCTGAGGGTGAGAGCACGGCCTTGAAAAGCGTGTACAATGTCAGGATTGCACTCTTGCCATTGCCAGCAGTCTCATTTTGCAAAGCATCCAGCTGGCCAGCAGCATCTTCTTTGCCTGTGTCAGGCTCACTGCCACCTCCCCTTCAGAGGCATTCTTTCTTTGGCTGAAAGAGGGGTGTGAGGCAGAGGCTGCATGAAGCCCTCTGCCTCTCTTAGTGGCAGGTAGTACACACTCTTATGTATGAGAATGAAAGAAAGGCCAGCTATCATGTAGATGCTCTGGCCAACTGACAGCTGCATAAAGTAGAAAGGTGAAGCAACAAGTGGGCAGCCCTCTGTTCCTTTCATCCAGTGACAGGCAATGGAGAGGGGTCCATGGGGGGAGTTCCCTTTGTCCTATGTACTTTTCAGTTCACAAAATTTGGTCAGAACACCTTCACATCTTTTGTAATATATGTATTGAGAGAGAGAGAGAGAGATCCTAATCTCACTAATCTGTTTTTGATATTGGATGATTTACAAATAACATAATAATAATAATAATAATAATAATAATAATAATAATAATATATTTGTATCCCGCCCCTCTGAGAACAATAGGGCCGGCTAACAAAGTTAAAAATACAAAACATGTAAAATCCCTGGTACCCTCACCTCCTTAAAAACTGGTATTTCTGTGTATACTATAATGGTAAATAGAGAACATGAACCCACTCATACACTTTTAGATGAGCTGGTAGGGATGTCTTGGCATGAAGGTTTGTGATCCAAGATGAAGAAGCAGGTGGTAGCTCTGTTGGACCTCCTGCAGTTTGTTTGATTTTATCACTAAGCTTTATTGTTTTATACCCCATAATTTTACAATGTTATAGTCTTCTGCTAATAGTTTTAACTTTTTATTGTGTGTTTACCTCTCTTAATTATACAGAGCTATTCCTTAAAGGTTGACTACTTGGTTTTCACTAAGAGCAGTCAGGAATCCCTTCTTGTAAGGTAAGTTGTTGCTGTGTTATGCCTCTGCTCATCCTGTAACAGACCTCTCCTGCAAACAAAGGCTTCATCCACATTGTAGCAATCTGTTTTTTGCCCAGTCATTATCATGTCAAAAAGGAGGAAAAGGACTAACTGACCTATGAATGTGAACAGCCAACCCAGCCCTAAGCAAAGCAAACTGGATTGTATGGCAGTCCCCATCTCATTTGAAATTTCAAGGATGGACAGCTTTGCCCCTTTGTTACTGTTAGCTGCCCTCAAGTCGGTTCCAAATCATGGCAACCCTGTGGATGAGACATCTCCAAGAATTCCTAACCTCCATTGCCTTGCCTAGGTCCTGCAAGCTCCTGCCTATAACCCCAACTGATTGAGTCTATCCATCTGTTTGTGCTCTTCCTCTCTTTCTTCTACCGTCTACCCTTCCTAGCATTATTGTTTTTTCTAGTGATCCGTGACTTCTCATTATGTGGCCAAAGTATGATAGTCTCAACTTGTTCATCTTAGCTTCCAAGGAGAGCCGTGGTCTAATCTGTTCAAGAACCTATTTGTTTGTTTTCCTGGCTGTCCATGGTATCCTAAGTATTCTTCTCCAGCACCGCATTTCAAATTAGTTCATTTTCTTTCTGTCTGCTTCCTTCACTGTCCAGCTCTCACATCCATACATGGTCATTGGGAATACGATTCTGACTTTGGTGCTCAGTTGTATGTCTTTGCTCTTCAGTACTTTTTTCAGTTATTTCATAGTTACCCTTCCCATTCCTAGACTCCATTCTGGTCAATGTTTGATCTACATCTGGAAATTCTTTAACTATTGCAATTTCCTTGTTGTCTAGATTGAATTTGTGTATTTCTTCTGTGGTCATATTTTTGTTTTCTTTATGCTCAGCATCAGACTTGCCTTTGCACTTTCATCTTTGACCTTCCTTATTAACGGTTCCAATTCCTGAATGTCTTCCACTAATATTATAGTGTCATCTACATATCTTAGGTTGTTAATGTTGCTTCCACCTATCTTCATTCCTCCTTTTTTCTGATTCTAAGTCTGCTTTTCCTATGATGTCTTCAGTATATACAATACGTTAAACAAGTAAAGTGATAGGATACAGCCTTGCCTGACCCCTTTGCTTATTGAAAACCACTCTGTTTCTCTGAATTCTGTTCTGATGGTGGCCTCCTGTCCTTGGTACATATTTCTCATCAGAACTATCAGATGTAGTGTCATGCCCATGTCTTTGAGTGCATTCCATAGTTTTTCATGACATATACAATCAAATGCTTTGCTATAGTCTATGAAACACATGCTGAATTATTATTTTTTGGGCATTCTTTGGTGTGTTCCATTAGCCATTGCATGGTTGCAATGTATTCCCTAGTGCCCCTTCTGTTTCTGAATCCTGCTTGAACCTCTGGAATTTCTCTCTACATGTATGTTTGGAGTCTATGCTGCAGAATTTTGAGCATTATTTTGATTGCATGTGAGATTAGTTCTATGGTCCTATAGTTGCTGCAGTCTTTTGTATCTCCTTTTTCATGGATTGGTATGTGTGTGTGCGTGTATTGATCGAGCGTTTCCAGTCTATTGGCCACCACTCTCTTTTACATAGTTGTTGGCATATGTCAGTTAGCACTAAAGTTGCAACTGTCTGTAGGCACTTTAGCAGTTCAACTGGGATATTATCTGTTCCCAGTGATTTATTTTTTCCCATTTCATTACTGCAGATTCCACGTCACTTCTTAGAATTTGGGGTTCATCTTCATATGGCTCCTCATTCCAAATACCATTCATTCCCTTATCTCTTTTATAGCTCTTCTGTGTATTTTCTCCAGCATCTTTTTATTTCTTCTTGTTACTGTATAATGTTCTCTCTCTTTTTTTCTTCCCTCCCCCCCTTTTTTTTTTTGTGTGTGTCAAAGAACATCCCTGCCCTCAGTTTGAATTTGGCTTTAATTTCTCAGTTTTTTTTAATAGAGGTCTCTTGTTCTTCCCTTTTTGTTGGGATACAGTGGCTTAGTGGTTAAGACATCAATTCTGATGATGGTAAGATAGGAAGATTGGCAGTTCGAGGCCCAAGTGCTGAATGATGGAGTGAGCTCCCATCTCTAGTCCCAGCTTCTGCCAATCTAGCAGTTCAAAAGCATGCAAATACATGCATGTCTCAGTGGGAAGATAACAGTGTTTGGTGCAGTCATGCTGGCCACATAACCACCGGAACAGTCCTCAGACTATGCTGGCACCTCTTCTTACAGTCAGTTACGAGTAGACATTCATGCCAAGGGACTACTTAGGCAAGGGACTACTTAGGCAAGGGCAATTTAAGCTGGATTTATTTATTTTTAAATGATGTGGTCTCTGAGGATTTTATGGGTGAGTTTGTTTTCTCAAAATTATGTGGTTCTAGTGTAGTGACTACTCGTTGCTGTCTAGAAATGCCTTTAGTTTTGGATATCTACCAGAACAAATAGTAACAATCATCCTTTAGTTCTTACCATATTTAACCCAAGCAAAAAGACATGGTTAACTCAAAACCACATAACTAATTTTGTTGTTGAGGAGCCACAGAAGGTAAAATCAAAACAGTCAGCTGATCTAGGTAGTCTTTTTGAGCTGAGGCTGAATTCTGACCCAGAAATTTTCTTAAGATCTGTAATAGTATCTGAGCAATCTACCACAGCAACCATCGAGGCAGACAAAGACCTGATCCATCTTCTTCAATAAGGTGTATCACATGTAGCAAATCCTTGTTGCTCTAGTGTAACCCTACCAATCCCAAGGATATCATCTGATCTGACAAAGAGTACTGAATGAAGAAAAAAGCCTTAAGAAACTAATACACTGTATACAGAAAATTAGGTCAAGCCATTTGCTTTCTACTTATTTTCAATTTTAAAAATTAGTGTACAATCTTATTGGATCAGAAAAAGTGACAGTGTGAACTTAACTCATGGTCATTCTTGCTGAATGCCTCATTGAATAATGATGTAAAAAAAACATTTGGCAGCCTGTCTCAGGAGCTTTATGATCTCAATCTCAAGCCTGAAATTGCATTATTCCAGCTCAGGTTTAGGAGGATCATTTTAGATTCCTCCTTTATAGATATTGATGGTTTTGAATCAGTTCTTGATCATGCCCATGAAGCCATTTTTACAGCTATCCCTGGTTGGAACCTGGTATCTGTAAAAGAGGTTTCTGATGTAATTAGTCAGCTTTCTCAACTTTTTTTCTTTAAAAAATACTTCTCACATTTTTTTTAGTCCCATGGGGTTAGAGAATTAGAAGATCTCAGTCAGACGGTTCTAGTTCTACACTGAACATCACATAGCGACTTCTAATCTGTCTCAGGAAACTGAATAATAGAGTTCCTAACTCTTTGACATTTTTGGAATCTATATGGGAACCAGTAAGCTAAAGCAAATATGAGAATAAGGAGGTGATACGATAAGGGAGTTAGCAAGAGAGGGTTTTTTGGTGTGATGGGTGAAAAATTGGGTTTAAGAAAAAATTAATGCAGCGGTTTTCTTTCCAAAGCTCAAAACAGAGACAATAGAATGGAATATTTCACTTTCATTCTGGTAAAGTTTTAGTGTAGCAATGTAATTTATTCTTAATATCAATTTGAATGTAACTTATAAAAATGTGTCCCTTTCAATGGAAACACAATGACATGTTTGAGCTTATTATCAATTAAATTCAAGTGCTCAATCTTTCCATTAACTTCCTCACTTCTACAATAGACTGCAATAAACTGTTACCAATTTAGCAAGACAACATCCTCTAAGTGTGCAAGGTCGAGACTATGGTTGTATTAAGACTGGACTAACCTGCAAATATATCAAGATATCCGAACAGTTTTCCCCATACCTTCAAGAGGATTCTCATTGCTTTTCTATGGCCTGTTACAGACTGCCAAAATAAAGCTGCTTCGGGTCTCTTTGGAGGTATGCTGTTTAAATGACGCATGGGTCCTAAGAGTCTGGAGGTCACGCCAAAGCCACACTCCATTCCTAAGCACTGGAGTGCAACTTTGGTACAGCTTCCGGATTCTTAGGATGCATGCATCATTTAAATAGCATACCTCCAAAGAGACCCCAAGCAGCTTTATTTTGGCAGTCTGTAACAGGCCTATGTGACACAACCTATTTTTCTATCAATTTCTTTTTTCATATCTCCCATTTTTCTTCCAAAAAATAACTGATAATAACTATGACTGATGTAGCCAAGCTGAGATGAAAACTGATTAACTTTGTTTTAAGGGGAAGCAAACAACTCAGACCTGTTATAAAACTGAAAACAAGGAATGACTGTTTGCTTTTGCATAGAAAAAAAAAAGGAATCTATAAAATGATTTATATGAGTTCCAATGCTATATCATTAATTTCTTTGAGTGATGTTATTCATTTTTTCACTCAGGGAAGCTGCAAGAGATCTATATTAGAATGGAATGGCAAATGTGAATTTTACTTTCACAGAGTAGCTCACTTTCAAACCTCTCCTTCAAATCTAATTTCATGGTCTGTCTCCATAACAACACTGCGTATTTCTGCCAGCCAAGAATCATATGATGTAGTATAATGTATTTAATCTGATTTCGTGGACTCACATGCAAAGCAATTTACCTTTCGCATGATTTGGCAACACACCAGCTTAAAGATTTTGAAGTATAGGCCTTTCTGTGTTAATCATATTTTTAGTACTCCATTCAGGATCTTCTGACTGACAAACGGAGAGGTTTAGAACAACAAGTGTTATGATAGCTGTGAGACACAGTTATAAAAGATTTGAACTCACCTTTGAGGTAATTGGTAATTAAACAGTTGGAGTATGTTATAAAAGGAGTGGACAACTGAATGAAAAGAAGAAATCCACATCTACATCTTATACACAGAGCAGGATCCTTGTTGTAAATCCCAAAAACCAACAGAATGTTAACTTAAGACAAATCTTCAATATTCTTAGATATTAAGTTAACAGTGGAGTAGCTGGTATCCAAAACAGATTCATGGTGTTGTCTAATCAGAAGAACTAGCCAGGTAGAATTTTCATATGAGTGTTATGAGACAATTTTACTTACTGACAGAGATGAGAAAAATTCAAGCTAGATTCATGGGATATAAATGAATCCTATTGTATAAGCCTACATAGTAATGCTGGATTAAATTGCCTAGCTATTTAATAGTCAACATGTACTTGTTTCAGTCCTTCATATGCTCATAATGTGAAATTTGGATTCATATGTTACTCAGGTTCAGAAAGAATTGCCTATAAAGCTGATTGCTCTGTTTCAAAGGGATTCTGAAGATGAGTTTATCCAATTGATTTCAATTATGTATTTTAGTTGGTTACTTGAGTGGGCTTTCTCTATTTTAAGATGTACTTTATTTTGAGATAGGAACAAAATGGGTTGCTCCCTGCTTGGTTTATGTGTTTTTGTTTTTGACTCTTGTTTCTGTTTTTGGTTTGGCTTCTGTCCTAATACTGAGAAATGCCCACATTGTGTCACTAGGTGCCACTATAATGCCACACCTTAAGTATTAATACAGTCACCATGGAATAAAAATGTTAATGTGGCATCTAAACAACTTGCCTTCCACCTTTTTCTATGGTAGGGCACAACAAGCTTTTGCAGTTCTTAAGGAGGAAACAACAGATGGAGGCATACATATAAGTGGACCTCACCAGAAAGAGAACTCCCCAAACGTGGAGATGGATACAAGTCCTAATACAATTTCTGTACAAATTATTAATGATCCACATGAGGCATAGATAATAGAAAAATGTTATAGAGAATAAGGGCAACTAATAAATTAGTAGAGTAGGCATACACTACATGGAGATCCAATTACTTATATTACTTAAAGCATGCAGAAAATAGAATAGTAAGTTGTGACATTTCTATTTTGCGTTTGTTTGTGTGTGTACCTATTCATTTGTTAATCCATATTGACTATAAAGATTATTTTCATTTGTTTTGCTAATACTGGTTAATATTCTTTGTCTATGTTTTTGTGATGGTTTTTTTGTGGTTTGTACATAGACTACCACCACAGGTACCTGTACCTGATCAAGATTTGGGGGAAATAGTGGAATGGGTATAAAATTCTCTTCTTTATATGGACAAACAATGCTGACACATAACCACATAATTTAGACTATGCCTTAATTTCCTCTTTTTTAGGTTATATGTATAACCAATTATAACCATATAAAATAGTAAATACAACATCCAGTCATACTAAAATTACACAAAACTATACAGAATTATCTCAGGCTCTGGCAAAATGAACTTGTTACCTGGTTTCAATTAAATAGTAAAGTTTTGCAAAGGTTGCTCAGATTGTCAAATACTTTTAATATGCACATTGCTGATGATGCAGGGGCAAGTCATTGTATTCTTTTGGCCAAGACTGGTTTTGGAAAGTATTGGATAACTTGTACCTGACAGGCAGAAATAATAAAGCCGAATTCACTTGTGAGTGCTATTAGGAACCTTCTTTAGTAACCAGTGAGGGGGAGTAAACTGATGAAGGTTTAAAGGCAGAGGAATAACAATAAAGGAAGATTAAGATCAGGGTCATAGATGGGAAAGGTATTTTGTTTATTTTGAAACAAATCATAATAGTTGCAACATTATGTTGCTATAGAAATGGTTACTGTTATGATTACTTCTAGAAACAGTAGAATAAAACATATCTCTATTTAGTCTAAATGGCAGAATAGTTTTCTTAATATTTCACTAATGATTAATCCCACGTATCATATTACTAGGACAAAGGCCAGAATTCTGTTGGGATGTTACAAGGGTGTAAGCACCACAGTTATGGTGTTACACGGTGACTATCATCTTGATTCCTCTGATCCTTATTTACCAGGCAGAAGCCTCTGCAATCCCCAATGGGGGACCATCCCCTTTTTGATCAGGAAGCACCTGGGATTCCCATCCCCTCCCATACATGATCTCTTATGTAACAGACAGAAGCAGGATCTTTGTAGCAATTCCCCCTTGTGCAAGAGATTGCTCCCAGTAGGGATAGGACTGTCAGCCACCTGCTTTGTGAATGACAGAACAGATCTCTTTTGATCATAGTGGTGTCTTCCCAGTAAGTGGGGATGGGAAAACCTTCATGCTCACTATGTATTCCCTAAGTAAGGGGAACTGTAGAGATCATGTATAACAAACAGTCATGAATGCAAATAGGTCCTGCAGCACTTTTGAGACTAACTGGAAGAAAGTAGTTGGCAGCCTACTTCCTCAGATGGAAATGCATATTTAGAAGTAGACTTAAGTCTATGCTGCCAAGTTCTTTTTTCCAGTTATTCTCAAAGATGCTACAAGATCTCTCTACATACTGATTCTACAGACTAACATGGCTATATCTTTGAAAGCAGTCATGAATGCAAAACTCTGCCCAAACAGGATTCCAACCACTATGTTCACTATACAACTATACTTACTTACTAACTTTGGTTTTTACATTCTGCTTTTGTCTTAGAAATGGGTTGTGTGGTGGCTTGAAATACACACACACTCACACATATCTTCCACAAATAAATTACAGGTTTTAATATTAACACACTGATCCAATGTATTTATCCTGAGAAGTAAATTTCACTCAGCTCAGTGTAACTTTTCCTAGGATTTGTTTACATAAGGAAGCTGTAGGCTTAAGGAATTTGACCTGGTCATTTTCTGTGTTATTCCTATATCTGACCTAGGAATTGATTTCTTTCTTTAAAAAAATAAAGAAAAGGGAAGGAAGGAAGGAAGGAAGGAAGGAAGGAAGGAAGGAACATACTAGTGTATCTCTTAAAGTTATTGTGCCTAATCACCTATGAAAAATGTTTGTTTCTTCAGGTTTCCCATTAAAAGAAAAGACATTTGGCAGAACAGAGTAGGAATGCAATGAATGTATTTTTTTAAAATAAAATAGTTGAAAGACATGTTTTTCAACTTTTGAGAAACTCAAGAAGAACCCTGGATTCTGTTTTGCACAGAAACCAACATTTTCTGTGTGGGAATTAATATTTCTACCTACCTAAGAAAGGAGTGTGTGGATCTCAAGAGAGGCATCTCTTTTTGTCTTTCTAATGCAATTTATTATCCCCCCCCCCCCAGATTACTTTCATGGCAAGAAAGAGGAGGGGCTGGCCTGCATGGATGTCCCTCTAACAACACCTGAACTGAAAACAGCCACATCTTGACAAAATGCAGGCATGAGACTTCTTTCTTTCTTTCTTTCTTTTTTTGCATGATTTTTAACATCTTTGCCTCATGAAAGAGGTTAGCCTGAAGAAGAACACAGTTGAGCTTCAACACTTGCAACATGTATGCTCTGCATTTTGGTTGACCAATAAAGGTATCGCTGTTTTGTGGATTTTGAATGTTATTGTATTACGCTACATGACCAAGATGGCTATCCCTGGATGTGTTGTTCTTTTTTGTATGTTTGGTTTTTGTTGTTGTTGTTGTCGTTGTTGTTTTGAGGAAGGGAGTAGAGAAAAAAGGAATGTAGCAGCACCTTTAGGACTAACTGGTTTTTATTTTAGCATGAGTTTCGATGATATAAACTTCAGCTGCAGTACAGAGTAATATTAAAGCCTCAGGTTAAAAAGCATGTTTATACAGTTGTGGCAGTGGGATAGAATGTAATGGGACCCAGAAAGATGCAAATCATATATCTTGCCCTAAATTTTCAACAAGTGGGTGAAGAGATACAGGTCTTTCTGATTTTTACAGGGATTAGGTAGTGTGCATGTGTGAAAGCAATAAATCTGCTTACCAAAAGTCAGTTTCGCTGGGTACAAAACTGTCTCTGAGAAGATTCTTTTTGTTACATATGCAGTATGCAGTGGAGTATGTCATGAAGCCATTGTGTTTGTTCATGCCTCTGCTAATGCATCGGAATTTGTGGGGTCCAGTTACAATATCATGAGAGAGTAGCTTTTCTTTGCTGTATTTTTTATGGTATCCACCAGTTAATCTAATCTAGTCAAGATTACACTCAGTTCTAGTGTGGCAGCCCTAATCTGACATCAACCTATGATACCTCACCCCCTTTCACCCTTATCCTTCAATTAGTTATATGCTTGGAAAAAACAGAAGCCTCCTTGTCCCCTTTCTGTCATGTGCATGCCTGTACACATTTTGTCCTTTAGTTTTCACAATGCCATAAGAGGAGTAGGAGTATGTACTGCTAGTCTCTCTCCCACTAGATTTGAATTCTGCATATTTTCATTCTCAATGATTTTGTGAGACTTTTAAATTAGGTGTTGCTTGCTGCAAAACTAGACTCCTTGCTTTGCTCTCACGTTCAAGTCAGAGTGCTTTTGAATTAACTCTCACTGGGAGCCTTTTCTGAAAACCAAAACTGAGCCAAGATTATAAATGAATGCACTCCATTTTATTTTTAAAAATTAATCCTAGAGAGTTTAGTACCTAAAAGGAATAAATATCAAAAGCTCACCTAAAGCAGGGTTATTACTCACATCTCTAAATTCCTCATGGAGTTTTATCCCTAGTACTAAAGAATCAGGACTGAAGGGCCTTATTTTTAATTACGTCTTCCAGTCAAGCTCTGCAATGAATAGTATAGAGGGGCAGAATGAACTCATTCTTACAACATTGAAGATGGCTGTGCCACTATGTACAACACATCAGCAACCCACATCTTAGTTGTCCTCAGCTGTGTGAAAGATCTGTCTCCTGAAAGTGTCAACTAGAAAGCTGTCTTGTACTGACTGATGATTGGTCCACTGCACCCAATATTGTCAGCTCTGACAATGCTTATCCAGCAATTCAGACAGGGCAATTCCATAGCTTGTCCTGAAGATTCTTGGCGATCCCCTATCTTCTTTCTTTCTTCTTTATACCTTATTAAAATTAAGGTTCCTAACCACAGCCAATCCTTCCAAGCTTCCAACATTACAAGAGACTGGATAAGTAGGTACATGGAGGTATAGTGGTACACAGTCACAGATTTGGAGCCAGTCTTTAACCTCTTTGGCGGGTTACAAACCGCCACTTGACGTCCCATTTTAAAAAAGGGGCGTCTCTTCTAGACGCCCCTGGCTCTAGTACGGACTCTGTCCGTACAATATGGCGCTGGCCATTCCACACGGCCGGCACCATCTTTACGTATCGGACACTGTGCGTCCGAACGTGTCGCGGCGTCTGTGACCTTGCGAATGCACCCCTGGTGCCTCGCGACGTCACAGAGGCGCCGCAAGAAGCAGCTCCATTTTGGAGCTTCTTTTTCGGTCTGTGCGGGAGCTGCGCGGTGTGGGTGCTACGGCTCCTGTGCGGGCCAAGCAGCGGCGGCAGCAGACCGCCTCAAAGTGGCGGTTTATAACCCGCCACTGTTAACTATTTTGTTGTTCATATTTTTAATTTTTTAAAATTATCTGGTATTGTTATTTTATGAACTCTGCCTGAGATTGTTGGACATGTGCACAATATGAATATTTTAATAAATAAATGCAGTGTGCCCTTGCTTTACATGGAGATCCGTTCCGGACCCACCCCCCACATAAAGCAAATAGTGTGCATGCATACATTCCTAGAGTAGATCCACTGAGACTTACATTAATCATGATGAATGGTTCTATTGAAAATGTGACTAAGCCTGGTTCCATGATTTCATAAGTAATTAACAATCCTTCATTTTGTCATCAGTGACATGAAAATAAGGACAGGCATTCCACATTGGACTAATTTGGCTGTCCTATTGGCATTTTTGATTGCAGCAAACAAGTAATTGCATACATAGTTACAAAGTTCTCTGAAGATCTTCAGTATGTAAGACCTAGGCACTATTGGCTTATGTGCATGACCACATCTTCATTTTAGTCCTCCTCCTATTCAAAAAATGACTGAAGAGGACTAATAAATGTCTCAAAGGCCTCAAACATATGATCCAAAAGGGCTGCCATTGTGCCAATCTGGGGATGGGGCATGCACATGATGCACATCTCTGGATCACTTGGAAGCTATGCCAGCCACACCGGGCCATCATATGCAGCCGAAAACCAGATGCAAAAGGAGCAGTTTCTTACCTTTCCTTTTGTGGCCCATTTAAGACCACAACAGCGAACACCCTCAGGACCACAGCATCTGGTTGCCATAGTCCCATGGTGGTATACCGGGGCTATCAGGGTGGGAGCAGCCTCTGGCTGTCCTTTAGCCCCAACTGCCTGAGCCCATAGTCTTGATAAAGGCCCAAAACCTATTGCTGGCCCTAGGTAGAGTAAACTCATCAATTCTATGGGATTTAACCAGGGTGCTGACTCAGCAATCAACAATTGATTCAATGGGTGTACTCTAGCCAAGACTAACCTATAGAGTCCCAGCCCTTTTCTTTTTGTTGTCTGCCTGAAAGGAGAGATGGAACACAGAATCAGTTCTAGAGGACTCATTCTGTGGGATGGAATGTCTCCCAGAATAAATCCCATGAGCCAGATGAGACTAAAGTCTACACTACGCCCTTTAGGACACCAGACCCATTTTTTCTGTCTCTCTGCACACAGAGAAGCAAAACTCATGTCTTTCTCTGCAAAGAAAAAGGGACTTGGCTGGTGCTTTTGAGAAGCAGCTTTTTTAGGCAACAGCCAATACAGCATCATCTGTTGTTCATTGTCATGAGTAGGAAAGTGAATTATGTGCTGTGGAGAAGGAGCACAGATGACACTTGAAGACACTCCTCCAGGCACTGGTTAAGTCTGGCATAGGCCTTGCTTTGCAAACCCAATTAGAAAGACAGGAGTGGATTAAGGGACTTGACTAATATCTGAAATAAATATTTCTCCAGGGACTGTATTACTTCCATGATATTCTAGCTTGACTGTGAAGACACATGAAATAAAAAATAACATGGACTCACTTAGGAGCTGTCTTTGAGACCATATGCAAGCTCAGAGCTGGCTTTGCTGCTTCTTCCTTATGTGATAACAGGAAAAAGGAACAGATCCAACTGACCCATGAGTGTGTCCTACTCCTTCCATTTTGGGAAGGTGGGACTTGAAAGAACAAAGAAGCTCAGCTAAGCCCTTGAAGGCAAAATGGTAGTGAAATCTGCCCTGTAGATTCCCTATCTCTCAAATAATTAAAGGTAATGTGAAGTGTCTCTCAGATATGATGATGAACTTGGGGATATTCAATTAAATTTAACATTGTACCAGTGGGTTTCAGATTTTGGGCTGGTGAGAAAGGAGTCACATTTGTAACAATGTACATATTTATATAAACTTGATTTTGTCATTTCATATAAGGGAACCAATTTTACAGCACCGCTATATATAATGGAACGTGAGCATCAACGGATGTTGGTATCTACAGGGGGTCCTGAAACCAAATCTCAGCAGATACCAAGAGCCCACTATATATTAGAGCACCTAATGTTTCAAACTGTGTAAATAAAAGATGATGACAGTAATGATTATGATGAAGACATACAACAGCAACAGCAGTAATAACAACAAGGGAAACTTAATGAGCATGTGACTGTTGGTTGAATTTGTAGTACCTGTCCTTTGGAAACAATGCCAGTTTAAATTATGGTTTGATAAGAAGAAACAAAAGAAGAATCAGAATAAAAAATCCAGCTTCTTCATTCACTAGGAATTGAAACTAGCTGCTGTTCCCAAAGTTCTGGAATATGAATTGGAACCATGATCTGTTTAATATGAGACCAAAATCTCATTTCCAATCTCCTGTTCAGAAGTGTACAAAAGAAAGGAGTTGGGGTCATATAAACCTAAACCTTATAAAGGCTCATGCCTTTACAAGAAAAACATAGGGTTTGTTTACATCAAGTCCTGGTCCTTTTCAGCCCAACTCACCTGACAAGCTGTTTATAAGGATAAAATGGGGAAGAGGGGAGAAGAAGAATGCACAAGATAAAAACCAAAATAAATCAACCACTAGATGGCTGTTGTACTCCAGCTCCAAGACCACAATTTCCTTTTCCCCACCCCATCAATTTGAATACACTTCCAAATCCTCCTGGGTGAATTAATTATTCTGAGCTTTGCTAGTATTGTCACACTACAAACTATTAAACAAACCTGAAGCCATTGTTAAGTAATTCCTTTCAGGTCCTAGGCCAAGGCACAAGTGACTAAGCATTTTGTTCTAGAGGAAAGCATACAGAAACAGTAAATCCAGAGTCAGATGAGATGAAAATGATAAAGCAGATTACAATTGCACTGTGTGGGTGGGGGAGGCTACTGAGCTGTGATATATAGAGGGCATCATTCTATAAACAGAAGCTCACACAAGTCTCCAAAAGCAAGAGGGCTGTAATGGGGGGAAAGAAGAACTGTACACCATAGAGAAAAAGAAAAGCCTCTTATGGTCAATAATTCTGGCAGCAAAATCCAAAGTAAAAATGAAAAGATGCTAATGTCCTTCCATGCAGGATGACTGATCTTCAGCTCCATAAATGTTAGCACCTATCTGAGTGTGCTTAACTGCTTATTCCCAGATGAAAAGATGCAAATTTCTAAATGATTCAAGATGGCAAACATCAAAAGGTGCAAGTTCTTTACAAATGCAAATCTTGGGAACAAAATATTATAATTGTCTTCTTCAGAGTAGTGTCATCTTTGTTCCAGTGTCCTGATTCAAAAGACTAGCATCCAACAACACCATGATAGGCTTCCCTTGCTTTTTTCATTTAATAGTGAAATATCAAATAGCAGTATCTTTCCATTACGACAAATAAATGGAGGATGAGGAGAAATGTGTGATATCATTTAATAGAGAGGCAATCCTCATAGACCTTCTATATGCTGTCCAAAATTAGATGTGCTGCTTATAATTTCCTGGTTCTGATCTACTGGGGTGGTAAACTAGATAGAGGATCACTCCTTTTCTTTCTTTCTTGGGTAGTTCTCTCCTTTCTCATTTTGTATGACTAGCTACCCAAGCCAAGGTCTTGAACAAGAACTACAGTATTATGGTCCCTGCTGAGCTAATAAGCGAGTCATCTTAACTCTTTCATCTGATGGTATTGTCTCAACATGGTATTCTCTTCCTCAAGAGGCTACTCACACTGAATGTTGCAGTTGCAGCTTCTAAATGCATGAATGTACACATTTTGCCAGACAGTACTTAAAACATCAGATGTACTGTAGTTTAAGGAGGAGAAACTAACAAGGACATCACAAACTAAATCATGCTATGTAGAACCTACAAAGTCTAACCAAATTTAAGCATGTCTCAAGACATCAGTGTGTACATCACAGCTGAAAAGGTTATGTACAGATATGTTTTTACATGCCACATGAACCCCCTCAAAAAAACCCATCCCAACCTTTTATTGTTATTGTTAAATGCCCTCGTCAAGACTCTCTAACCTCCACTACTCTGCTTAGTTCCTGCAATTATAACCTGTGACTTCTCTAATAGAGTCCATCCATCATGCAGCCTTCTTCTTTGTCTGCTTCCCTCCACCTTTCCAAGGATCTTTCACTTTCATTCATTATATGAATGTCCTGTTTGTAAAACTGCTACCTGAACAAAGTAAATGTTCTTCATTATTACATAGTAAAAGCAGTAGATAAGATGCAATCATCCATCAGCCCCCTCTCTTAATACGCTTTTGCCTGCCCAAGATGCTCCAAACAACCAAGGCCCCTAATGTCCAGAATGCAGTTCCTACAGGAATGTTGAGATCAATGGCTTGGAAGGCCTCCATCATCTTATGGAGCCTTCTGTTGGTTGCCTGGGTTAAGTGTGACCTTTCCAAAATTCCAGAGTTCACTCATGAGAAATATAAGGCTGGAGAGGCAATTATTTCTGTTAGGTCATCTATAATTAAAAGTGCATTAAACAAGGTTTGGATAATTTTTGTTAGGCACAGGTGTTCAAGAAAGAAATATTTTAAAAAAGAAACAGCTGGCGTTGTACATGTTTTTAGTGTCCAAGCCCTTGTTACTTGAATTAATCTCTTGAATTAGTCTTTAGCTCTTTGGAACAAAAGTGAAGCAGACCATGCTAATTGCATTACAAAAGAGCTTAGCTTAGACATCTCAAGTTACTGAGAATTAAGTGAACAAATCTGTCATCAATCCACTGCAAGTAAATTAATGGCTGGGTAATGACTTTCAACCCAACCTTTTTTAAAAAAACTTTCCTTCTTTTGGCTTTTACTTGTTAACTACATACGTATAACCTATTTTCAACATAGTTATGATAATGCATTTGCCTGTGTCGTGCTGCAAAATGACACCAAAGATTTATGCTTCTCCAAGACCAAATGCATTCGAGATTCATAAGTAAACGGTATAGGACAGAAAACAGAACAAATGAGAATTACTCCAGAAGGACTACTGTATATACTCATGTATAAGTCTAGAGATTTTAGTCAAAAAATTGACCCAAAAATCCCAGGTCAACTTATCCGTGGGTCAAATGTAAATATTATACTTTAACTCTTATTAAAAAGGGAATGATGCCCTGGTATAAGGCAAGAGTGCAATCTGTCCTAGAAGCACTGACCTCCCTCTACTCTCTCTTCCATCCAGCCTTTAGTATGAATTAAAACAGTTATGCCTGACAGGTTCTTTGGCACTGATTTCCTTTGCTTCCTCATTTAGATCCTTTGTTACATGCCTCTAAGTTTTACCCTCCACATATCCAAGGGTCATATCAAAATCCATAATTTTGCCTCCAAAACCTGACCTCAACTTCTACATGAGGTCAACTTATAGTTGAGTATATACGGTACTTCCAATCAATACCTCTAGCCCCTCCATATGTTTATGGATTTCAACTCTAAGTTTCTCTCATCACTGGACATCTTGTCAGGATGTAATGCAAGTTGTTGTTGTTGTTGTTGTGTGCCTTTAAGTTATTTCTGAATTATGGTAACCCTAAGGCAAGCCTATATTTCTTGCCAATATTTATTCAGAGGGAGTTTGTCTTTGCCTTCACCTGAGGCTGACAGAGTGTGACTCACCCAAGGTCACCTAAAAGATTTCCATGACTCAGCAGGGATCTGACCCTGGTTTCCTGAGTCACAGTCTACCACTCAAACCGCTACACTATGTTGACTCTCATAATGCAAGTTGCAGATAAAAATATATTTATAAACGTAAGTTGTCCACCACCAGGTTCCCCCCACCTCACTGGATCCAGCTGTGTATGTACAATACCACAGGTATGTGCCATAAATATTTTCCTGATAATGCAAACTATGGAGCATAATGCAGGCCATATTTATTTGAGTTGTTACACATTGTATTTTTTATTTTAAGAAAAGAGTGAAAGAAAGGAAAGGGGACTGGACATGGAGATATCTACTGAGAAATTCTGCCTCTCCTCACAAAATTGACATGAGTCCTCCTCCTCCCTTTAGGCATGGAATATTTCACTGAATATGTACCTGTCCTGGAATGCTGTTTTTTCACTGCTCTTACTGCAACATGGCCAGGCCATGCACTTTTAACCAAGGGTCTCCTGTATGTCACTTTGCAGCTCTCAAAGGCCCTAGCACAAAGATTCCACCCCTCAGAACAATAGAAGTGAGCAAGGGAAGCTAGGGAACAGCAGGCCACTGATAGTGGCAAGACAAAGGACTTCAGCCTAGCAAACAGCTCAACTCAACTGTAGTGTGTCAAGAGAAGCAGCAGGAGGCAGCATGGCAGCATCAACGTTCCTTGGTTCCCAGCAAGGAGGAGTGGTCATGATTTGTGCTGCATGTTTTATTTTGTTATTATTGTTGGTGGTGATTATGTTGATCCAATGTCCAGTTAAATTTCCATTCCAAATTACTCAACCAACAATACTGATGGTAAAGATTTGACAGAATCTTGGGATCCTGTCAAGTCTTTATCTTTAGTATTCTTGCTGGATGAATAATTTCTCAATTATGCAACAAAGCAAGAGAATTAGTCTGGGCCATCAAATACTACATTTAGGTAACCATACATCTTTAGACAAAATGGGTATTTTATTAATCAGGGCTAAATGAAATAATCTGCTTTGGGTGGTTTACCATTATTTACCTTTGACATTGTTCTATGAAGTAGAAACAATGTGTTATTGATCTTCTGAACCATTTTCGTCATGTATGGAATTAATATTATAGGTAGGGAAGAACACTGTCAAGTATGAGGCAAATGTACTATATTGGATGTGGGGAGGAAATTATTTTATTATTATAAACATTCAAATAAAATAAAAATGTCACAAAAACAAATATTTTGCAATAGAATGAATATAATATGGCAAATATTAAAGAAGGACATTGCTTCTGGAAACAACTGATGGTGCTTCTTGGTTACTTTGCCATAGCTATTGATCATCTCATTTTTGATAGCCAGAAGAAACAGTGATATATGGACAGTGTTAAGGAAATGGTTCTGTTCCAAAAAACATGAGGTCTTATACTACAAATATATAATAAACAATTAAAAAGCAATAATTTAAAGTACTGCGAGCTCTAGCAAAATTAATTATCCCAGTCTAAGAAGCCCTCATATACTAAATAAAATTAACTATAGATATTTTTCCATATCTATTGGGAGAGACTATAGCATTCATTTAATTTGGAGGCATCTTAATATTTCACAATAAGATTCTTTATTTTTTATGAGGCTTGGAGACCTTTTTGAAAAATAAATTCATAATTTGTTGACTTTTCCACTATGAACAACTGTGGCGGTGGTATTTATATGGATATGGCTACCATCTGAAAATAGAAATGTGTTTGATATCAAAGGTATATATCATGTAATTGTTCTACAATCATATAAAATACAAGTATTAAATTATTTTATCACATTTTGACCTGACAAGGGGCAGGGAGAAATGAACCAGCTCTCAGTATGAGGACAGGTAAATGTAGGATTTTATACAATAGAACCTCACTAATTTGTAGCAGTAAACATAGCTGGCCAGCTTACAACTGAATTAATATACTTACCATCTTCAGTGGGCACATAGATGTTCAGATATAGGCAATCTTCATTTTGATCTTGCACATACGTCATCACAGTATCCAAGTTAGCAGTAAACCAAACAGGCAGCATGTCATTAAGCAGCGATCTCTCATCCAGGTACTGGGGGCAGACAGCAGCAAACTGTGTGGCATTCCGTATACCGGTCCAAGAGGATGGAGGCTCTGGAGGCTGGAAACGTCTCTCCCCAGTTGGAGGAGAGGCATAAGGAACTCCCAAGTATTGTTCCACAGGACCAAGGATTTCATTGGGCAAGGGTGTTCTTACACCACGGATTTTGCCATAATTCGTGGTTACAACAGGATATTGTGCTTGTCCATCAATAAGTGTAAACCGTATTGCCAGAGCAGTGATCCAGAAGAGGAAATTAGAATTCAACATGACACAAACAGGAGTAAAGATCAAAGGCAGCCATAAGAGTCCCATTGGCCTTGACATGGTTTACATCAACATTAGCAGGCTTCTATCATCCACGGCCAGACCGAAAAATCAAATGAGTCAGGAAATGACCAAAAAATATATGTGTATAGTGTATGGGTTGGGAGAAGGGGAACGGAGAATTCAAGGAAAATTGAATACGGGGCAACAGGTAACTTTAGTGTAGTAGGAAGAAAGAATGTTGTATGTATCTCAAAAGACTGACCATCCACCAATTCCAAAGATGCAACCAGCGAGGAAGTCTTTCTGCCTAAAGCCCATCCCTTGGTTCTGCTTCTGTCTTAATGCTGACGTCACTACCCAAGGAGAAGTGGCAGGATGCTAAGCATCTACTCTGTTGCACTGGCACAATGATTCCTTCCTGTTAGCTCCAGCATCATGAATAAACCTGTGCAAAAGGAAAGGAAGAAAGATCAAAAATCAGCATACATTTGCTACTGGCAATATTTAAAACAGCATTTCCAATGTCTTTCCCAATATTGCTGTTTCTTCCATGCATTCCTCTGAGATAAGAATCATAAAAATAGACCATGCAGATAATTTAGGGCCATAGGAATCTGCAATGCCAATCAGTCCAGTGGGCCACATTTCCTAGTGAGACATCATGCTTCAGGAAGAGAGCATTAAATGGAAGCTGTTGTCTCCCTCAGGCAGTAGTGACATTGCACATTTCCTTTCTCATCAGCTATACAACTATTGAACTACTGAACTATCTGCCATCTGTGTATGTGTAAAATAAAATTCAAAAAATCAAATAACTTGAAGAAACATTATAAAGAAATTGGGCAGAAGGACCTAGCTTTTACCGTGTGTATTTTAACTATTTATTTACCTCTTTGCCCCAACACAGTTCAGGGTGGTGTTTTCCTCATCTTAAAGCCTCAAGAGTTAGGTTAGACCTACATGTGATTAGTCCAAGGTCAGTCAAGAAGTTCATGCCTGAGGAAAATTTGAAACCGCTTGACCTAGTATAGCATTTGAAGTCCATTTATTCTGATGTCCATTTCAACATACCCTGTTCTCTTTTACATTGTTTATGCACATAATATCAAATTACACCTCTCTCTCGCACTCACTCACTCACACACACACACACACACACACACACTCACACGCAGAGCATGGTGTCATATCATTGGCTAAACTATCATTGGCTAAAGATACCTTTGGCTAATAGCACTATTGAAACAAGTTTTCCTCTGTGTAGTATCTATTATCAACATTTGCATGTACTTTACACACATGAAAGAGAAGTTCAAGGGGGCTTCTAATGTCACGTTGGGAAATGATCTACACCTTTTCTGACCCACAGAGGGTCAAGCTGAAGAAAAAATATCTTTCAGAAACAGTTTTTTAAATGACTTTTGGTGGTTTGATTTAACTCCAGCAAAAAGTGTTGTTATATTTCTTAATTCTTCTCCTTTCTCTGGCATTTTGGACAGAAATAAAGGAAATGGACTTATACTGGCCGTCAATTCATTCAGATCATCAATTTGAGGACTTTCAGATGCCCTGAATCCTCATTTCCATCACTTTATTTACGGTGTCATCCTGTTATGCCAAACCATCCCAACAGCCATGCTTTGTGGTGATGATGGGGACTGTGGATGCCAAGTACACGTTAGACAAGGCTGTCCAGCAGTAGCATGCCCTTCAACTATCCTGATTTGCCAAAGACAGACCTGATTCATCCTCTGTTGGCACACATTTTCAGCACTTTAAAATGCCCCAGTTTCTGTCACCTCTTCCCACTATCCTTCTTTGTTCCCAGCTTACTTAAATTACTGAAAATGAGTTCAAAGTACAAAATTAAGTTTGCAATCAATTAATTCAGTAAGAAGGCTGATGAGAGAAGGGACAGAAATTTGCCCTTCACAGCTTGTGAGTTCCTCCTCTTCGGACCATACATTGGTTGGCCACACATGTCCTAGTTTTCATCTGTGAAAGTTGGAGTGTATGCAGCATCTGTCTGGTATGCCAGCAAACATTATTTCCCAGACCTATCTAAAGGTGCCAAAGCCTGGACTCAGGCATTTTTTGCACATGAAAACAGATTGCCTAACACTGAACTACAACTCTTTCTTTACCATTTCTGCAGCTATCAGTTATTTCTGAGCACATTGTATGTGTTTTTGGAATGGAAAGGCTAGAATCTAAATAATAAATAAATAAAATAATAATGTGGTCTATTTTTGTCCTGCAGGCAAGGGACATGTTGTCATAGCTACATTATTCTGGCAACAATAGCAGCAACACAGAAGCCTCCATTCAAGTTCTTGGTTAAGAAGCAATTTTCCACATCAGTTCCCAAATATTCAAGAAAATGGAATTATGTTTGCCATGGTTCTCTGAAGAAAGGAATACTCAATGCTGTCAGTCTAGATATCCCTTGTTTGCCCTGAGGATGTGTCCTACTTTTAATATGGGAATTTGTTTACCCCCCCCCCCGGTTATGTCACAGAAGCAACAAGTACTTTTTTCACAGAACTGAAATTGTTAGCATTAAATCAATGTAAAGAAATTTGTCCCATGATTTTTGTATACATTGCAACATAAAATGCACAGCGATGCAATATGGGAATGTTTTCACTCAAAGTAAAAGAAACAAGAGCGTTTTTCTAAGCCTAAAAATCTGGTCTGTGTTCTGTGCCCTGTGTCCATTTCCAAGCCTCACTTTTTAAATAAATAAACACAAACGTATGAATCACATTCTTGCACAAATATTTCTAATTACTAGGAATTTGAGGTCTATATATATTAATCCTAGATCCACTGAAATGAATAGGACTTAGTTTAATTATAGCTATCTTGTTCCATTCATTTGGATGGATTTTTTAACATTGCTTTTAGCATACAGCACTGATTCAATGGATTATGGGGGCATTTTTACCTCCTTCAAAGCAACCTTATTTCAAATGTTGACATGTCTGTGCTATATTCTCACTTATTCAAGCTATATTCAAGGGAAGGGAGGCAAAGCTCACAATTTTGTTTGAAAATTCCCCTTTTTAGGGTACATTAGACAAATAAGGCACATTCATTTTTTGTTCTAGTGTATCACCATCATAATAGTTCCTGGCTGCTTGTGTATGTATGCTTATTTTTTAAAAAAATGAAAACAAAACAAAAAAAAAAAAACACCAAAGTATTAGCATTAAATCCTGTTCACTCCATGCTTAAAAATATATGTGCTTCTCTCACACAGCCCTTATTGTACTGCCAATCTTTAATTCCAGTAGCAAGTTAATGCTATACTTATTATAAAATAGGTAGCTTTTTGCTGCACACTAGCATTTGCCTCCATCCAAAACTCTCCAGAATTCGGATGCATGTACAAAACCTTGTGTCAATACAGGGCTGACCTGTTCCTTCTCAAAATGGCAATTTTCTAAAATTAAACCTAAGTCCTAGGGTTCCGAGCAGATACACTGTGATTACTTAGAGAGGTCCACAACTAAGAAGCAAAATAGGATCATTTTGTGAATCAGTCATAGGCCCCTTTGATGACACGTCCTTCCTATTTAAAGTAACAGAATTGATTGGTAATTGCTATTCATTTCCTGTATCTCCATATCTTTTTCTCTAATCAATCAATATGGCCCAGTCTGAGGTTCAGTAATTAAATGGACTGATAGATTTCCCAGTAAGTCTGCTTCTTGGTTTCTATTCAAATAGCAAAAAATGAAGAAGATTAAGGCACTGTCATTTCAGCAGCAGAATATTCAATCCTTTATCCTTTTCAATCTAGACTGGATGAAAGACTAAAAATGATCAATTACAGAATAAAATCCAGTATTGCAAAAAACAGTGCCAGAATAAGAATAAGAATAATAGATCATTTCACATAATATATTTCAATACAAAATAGAAATGAGAGAATACAGTAGAAATGCAATTTAATTAGATGAGCAGAGGCTTAAAATACTGTCTTATTCCCCATAGAAAAGGAAAACAGATAATAAGGGAAGATGACAGAATTTTATTATAATTCATAGCTAGTCCCTGGTAAGAAAACATGCTGTCTCAGTGCTTTTTCTGTAATAACAGAGCTAAACCTGTTAAAATGATTTGCTTGACAGTTCCTATCATCCAACCAAACACATAAAATTTAAAAAATGTCCTCCAGTGCTTAATTACACTTTTGCGCATCAATGAGCTTTCAGAATTTTAACTCAATTCAGCATCTTTGTTCTAGAAGAAGAGAGTCAGAAAGTAAGACAAAATATTGAAGGAAATATACTATCATCTTTATCACTAAACATATTCACATTATTGCATTTGTTGAATGTTTTCAACAAGTTATGTACAAAGGAAAATTTCCTAAACCTACGGCTGCATATGCATCACCCAGTAAGATTTCTAATGCTACAATTATGTTTACTAATAAGTCCTACAATACAGTAGTTTTTAGCCATGGGCCAAAGCTGCAAATAAATATTATTCACTCCTTTAAAGTTCTAGTTCTCTTTTTTAAAATTAGTATTTCCAAACAAGTTTATTCTATGTTCCAGAACAAAGCTGAGGATGAAGGCAAGAGTGATTTCCTGGACAGCACCCTGGAGAAAGGTAGGATATAAACTAAATAAAACCCAATAAAATATTATATTAAATTAAAATGGTAGAGACATGAATACTAACAGGCAAATGAACTGAGCTGGAGGAACAACAAAAGAACAAAAGACTTGAACTCTGAAAGCCAAAGTATAAACTGGAAGATATTTATCTCTCTCTTTAATAGAAACGAGAAGTCTGATCAGCAGGAGGCTTTTGACAAACTGGGGCCATCACTGGTACTTTACACTTGCCCTTGTTCATAAGAGTCCTCAACGACCAAGATCATGTAACTGGAGACTCCATCTGAGCAAGCAATAGCATGGGATATTGTTCTTATATAACATCATTTTTTATGACTGAGGAAAGGGACCGTGCTGCTCTCCACTCACATGAAGGCTGGTAGCGCCTCTCATTCTGAACCAGGACAAATAATGTTCTTTTTTATTGGCAGTAGCACAGTCTAAAAGTTCTGTGGAATTTTAATGCACATGACTGAACTATGTATGTTCCACCACAGAACCATCACAGAATTGCATCTTGCATTCAATAACCAAATCACTATTAATTACAAATATGCAAATTAAAAAATGCTGCTATTTTCTGCAAGAGTAAAAAGGAAATCTGACACTTGAATGAAAACTCTATAATTATTGAATTTATGAGCATGTGTTAACTTTATGTAAGGATATGAAGAAATTGTCACACTTGACAATATAAATGAAAGTACCACTTATGTACCTCCTAAAACTTGTTACAATCAACTGCTCATCTTGAGCATTCACATATTTTTCCATATTTTTTTAATTTTTTTTCCATATTTTAAAAGGAATACTGTTAAAAGGCATATAACTGGCAAAACAAAATATGCAGGAAAATGTTTTAGTCATTGGGGAAATGTTGCATGAAGTTGCAAGTAAACACACAGCTAAGAAGAAAACCATTAAAACTATGTGAGTAAGAATGTGGGAATAAAACACTAAATCTCATAACCTGTGATGATTGATGCAAAGATAACAAGAAAATGCTGGTAAGATTCAGAGAACCACCACAAGACTGAAAAAGAGATATTTAAATCTCAGTTTTTATGTAATCAAGTAAAGTGTAGACCCATCTCTTGAATGTAACATGTCACCCACTCAAGGAAACATGACTTCAGTCAGACACCCGGGGGGAGGGGGTCAGCTAGGCTAGCAGCCTAGATATTTATAAGTGCTGCCAGAGGCTTTCTAGACCAGTCCCCACACAGGGAGAAGAAGGGAAAAAATTCTAGGTGGTCATTTTGATTGGGTGAGGTTTTTTTTTTTTAATAAACTTAAGAGAGTGTGTTTGCTGCTATGGGGTGGGCCTTCTGGGAGTCACTTCTGTGAGTCACTGGGAGGTGGAGCAAACAGCCTAGATTTTTATAACTTCTGCCAGAGGCTTTCCAGGCCAGCCTGTGCACAGGGAGAAGGAAAGCTGTTTCTGGGTGGCCATTTTGACTGAGTGAGTTTTTTAAAAAAAGAAACATAAGAAAGTGTGTTTGATGCTTTTAACAGTCAAATAAGACACAGAGCAGAAGGAGAGCTGGGAACTGTGCTTGAAGGGTCCTTTATGTGGGTGTTTAATGGGAAACTTTCTGAGGGGAAAGTCCACATTCCTGTTTCAATGCCTACTTAAGACTTCACAATATGGACACTGAAGGAACTGCTGCAGTCACCGGCAACAGTTGTGGGATGTTTGTCTTCTTGCCTATGGGTGTGGGGAACTTCACCTGCACCAAATGCAATTTGGTAGCCTTGTTGGAAGAGAAAATCCAGCAATTGAAGGCACGGGTATCTACACTTCAGGATATTAGGGAGCAAAGAGGTTTTCCTGTACAGAATGGAACAGACAATCTTGGATGGGGAACACACAGAGGAAATTACTAGGAAGGAGGTCCCTTCACATACACAGGAAGTAGACAGATGGAGGAATGCCACACACAAAAGTAGGGAAAACAGGGATTGTTCAGGGAGCTTGCAGCTACAGAATCAACTTGAAGCTCTGTCACTTGTCAGGGATGACAAGGAACAGTAGCAGAAAGAAATCCTCAAGGGCCGCAGGGGACTCTAGACGTACCACTGCAGGGAACAGTTGCTGCTAAGCCTCATAGGAGGCACGTGTTAGTGCAGGGGCTCTCCTTGCTGAGAGATACAAAAGCAGTGGTATATGGGACTGACAAAATGTCTTGGGAGGCGTGTTGTCTCCCTGGGACAAAAATCCATGATGTGACAGAGTAGCTGACAACACTTGTCAAGCATACTGACCATTACCCCTTCCTTTTGGTCCATGTGGGAACCAATAACACTGCAAGACACAGCCTTCAGAATATCAGAAGAGATTATGAGGCTTTTGGTAGGAAGCTAAAAGAGGTGGATACACAGGTTGTCATCTCATCTCTTCTCTTAATTGAAGGACATGGTCCAGGAAAGGAGAGGAAAATAGTGGAGGTGGCTCTGCAAATAGTGCTACCAAGAATGATTTGGATTCATCTCTGTTGCCAGAATATTATTATTATTATTATTATTATTATTATTATTATTATTATTATTGGTTGTTGTCAATAGTCTCAAAACTTTGCTCAAGAGGGCTTTAAAGTGAGTTATGTGGGGGAGAGAGACAGTATTTTGGAAGGCAGGACTACATCAAGGGCTGGAAATAATAGTCAAACTGTCACAGAGGTAACAAGGCAAATAGTGCAAGGACCCAACAATGGGAGGGAAAAAAACTTTTACACAGACACCTAGGGGGTGGACCCACGGTCTTAGATGTCTCTATGCTAACATACAAAGCATGGTAAATAAACAAGATGAACTTGAACTCCTTGAACAACAAAGGAAATTTGATATAATAGGCATCATTGAAACCTGGTAGGCTGAATCTCATGATTGGAATGTAGTAATAGAGGGGTATAATCTCTTAAAAAGAAACAGGCCAAACAGGAAAGGAAGAGGAATAGCATTATATGTTAGGAACGTTTACACCTGTGAAAGGACCCAGGATTTAAATCCTGGAATCCAGGTGGAGAGCATCTGGATTAAAATTAAAGGGAAGAGAAACAGCAAGGATGCTCTTGTGGGACTCTACTACAGACCCCCAAGTCAGACTGAATAATTGGATTTCTAGAACAGATAAACACGCACTTGGAAAGGAGAAATGTAGTGGTGATGGGTGATTTGAACTGTGCTGATATCTGCAGGAAACCAAACTCAACCAAAACCTTAAAGTCTAGCAAATTCCTCACTTGCTTGGAAGACAATTTCAATTGTCCAAAAGGTGGTAGAGGCAACAAGAGGATCAGCTATTTTAGATCTGATCCTAACAAACAGGGATGATCTGATAAATGGGGTGCAAGTGGTGGTATCCTTAGGAGGGTAGAAAGGAGAAGCCAGGCATAGTCAGACATGCATTCTAGACTTTAGGACACCTGATTTCAGTAAACTTAGGGAAATACTGGGGGTGATCCCATGGTCAGGAATACTATAAGAGAAGGACGTTTCCCATTCAGGATGCACGGGAGTTTCTCAAAACGGAGCTACTGAAGGCACCATTTCAAATTGTTCTGATGAGGAGAAAAAATAAGAGGTGTCTCGAGAAACTAGGATGGATGACTAAAGAACTTTCAACTAAGCTAAGTTTTAAATGGGAGGTGTATAAAAAATGGAAAAAAAAAGTGAAATCACCAAAGAGGAATTCAGACAAATAGCTAGTATGTGTAGGGACAAAGTCAGAAAAGTTAAAATGCAGGATGAGCTCAGGCTTGCAAGAGAGATTAAGAACAATAAAAGGGGTTTTGTGGGGGGTGGTTTTTTTTTTAGGGGGGTGTTTTGTTTTTTGGTATGTAGCAAAAGGAAGAAGAAGGAAATGGTAGGGTTACTGCACAGAGGATGACAAAATGCTAATGGGACAGAGAAAAGGCAGAATTACTCAACACCTTCTTTGCCTCAGTCTTCTCACAAAAGGAAAAGGGTGTTCAGCCTGAGGAAAATGGAGCAGAGGAGAGAATAGGGGAAATTTAGCACAGAATAAGTAAAGAGGTATTACAGGAATACCTGGTTAATCTAAATGATGGACTACATCCAACAGAATTAACAGAACTGGCAAATGTAATCTCAGAGTCATTGGCAATAATATTTGAGAACCTCTGGAGAACAGGAGAAGTCCCAGCAGACTGTAGGAGGACAAATGTTATCCCCATCTTCAAAAAAGAGGGGAGAGGATCCCAATAAGTATCTTCCATTTAATCTGATATCAATACCAGGAAAAATTCTATAGCAGATCATTAAACAAAGAATCAGTGCACCTTTAGAAGGGACATAATCACAAAATGTCAACATGGGTTTTTGAGAAACAAATCATGTCAGACTAATCTGATCTCTCTCTCTCTCTCTCTCTCTCTCTCTCTTTTTGATAAAATTACCAGTTTGGTAGATGAAGGGAATGCTATGGATATCACATATCTTAATTTCAGTAAGGCTTTTCACAAAATCCCTCATGATTTTCTTGCAAACAAGTTAGCAGAATGTGGGCTAGACAATGCAACTGTTAGGTGCGTTAGTAATTAGTTGACCCAAAGGGTGGTCAGCAATGGCTGCTCTTCATCTTGGAGAGAAGTGAGCAGTGGGGTGCCACAGGGTTCTGTCCCGGGCCCAGTGCTATTCGTCAATGACTTGGACATATGAATAGAGAGCATGTTTATCAAATCTGCAGATGATACCAAATTAGGAGGTAGGGTGAAAAGATGCAGCCTTGTCTGACACCTTTCCCAACTAGGAACCATTCTGTTTCTCTGTGTTCTGTTCTGACAGTGGATTCTTATCCTAAGTACAGATTCCTCATCAGGACTATCAGATGTGTTGACACTCCTATGTCTTTAAGGGCATTCCATAGCCTTTCATGATATATGCAGTCAAAAGCTTTGCTATAGTCTGTAAAGCACATGTTGATTTTCTTTTGGAATTCCCTGGTGTGCTCTATCAGCCATCATATGTTTGTAATGTGGTCCCTAGTTGCTCTTCTTTTTCTGAAACCTGCTTGGACCTCGGGGATTTACTGTCTGAGTCTTAATATTATTATAATTTGACATAGCTGTCAAATTGAAGTCAATAGTCTGTTCTTATCATCTGTGATGAACATTCCTAGTACAATCCTCCATCAACAGTCTGAGAGACAGCATACCACCCGAGAGAACAGTGAAACTGTACTTAATGAATATAACAATAATGACAAAACAGAGAAGAATAGAATGGTTATATACTGGATTCATGAGCAGGACTGCTCAGAAGTAAGACTTTCTTGAAATATGACCTCAAATATCCTGATCCTGCTTTCCCATATGAAACACTTGAACCTCAGTGCACAGCTACAGAAATTACCCTCCAAGCTGACCCACACCTATTTGTTGATTCTTCTCTCAATCGAGTCATAGAAGACCAAAGAAAGATGTGGGTGGATGGAAGAAAAAAAATAAAAAACCTTCTCCATTTTTAACACTGTACAGTAGCATCATTCCTGGGTCTTTAAAAAAAAACTTCCACTCTTCTGGTTCTACTTGGCTTGAGTAGACTTTAATCCTGCTTTAGACCACTGAATTATACTCTGAATAATGTAGCCAATGGCCACTGCTCAGAAAATCACAAAATATCTGTCTTTTCCTTTGACCTTTAAACAATCTCCAAGGCTAACAATATTTCACCTTCTGTACAAACTTCCCTGCCTCTGTCAGACCTTTCTCTTACTTTCAGAGCTTTATGCTGTGTTCTGTTTACCCTGAAGCAAAGTCATATTTCACTTCACATGGCTGTCCATTCATTTTCACCATCTGTAGCAACCAACTTTTCTCATGTTAGGGTAGGGTAATGTTGCTTTAATTGCAGTGGAAACAGTGAATGTGTTTCAGTGCTCTTTCTAAAAGATGTAAAGCTCCCAGCCTTCCTCACACAAACAACTGAGGACTATGGCACATCACCTTGACATTTCAAAATCTACTTCATGCATGGAAAAAGGTAGCTATATAGCCTCCATACAAGGTTGAATGTGGTGCTATGATCCTCCATGACAGTCATCTGGCTTATTTACACTCTCCTATGGCAAAGTAGAAACTACTTCCAGGTGTGACTACAAACTGCTCTGGTTAAATGGGTGTAAAGGAAACATTTGGACAGGAATAATGCTGGGACTTTTTCTGATATACACATGCACAGTTTGGTTGTTTTTGTTTTGTGTGTTTGTTTTTAGAAAAAGAGGTTGGATAATTTGATATCAAGGAAGTCTCATTTTCAACCTGTTTCCTAGTATATATGAGATAGCTTAAAGCACTTGATGATTGCTTTTTGTTTTTTGTTTTTTGTTTTGTTTTGTTTTTTGGTCACTTCTCATACAAGAGCTATGAAAACTACATTTGCCTAGTCTTACACTATTGATTAATTCTAAGTACTTTCATTAAATAGTTTTAAAAAAGAGAAAAAGCCATGACCATAAGCACCATGAGAATACTCTTAAAAAATCCAAAATGATTCAGACGGCTGATCCAGTCACTTGGCAGCTTTTTTTTTCTACATTCCAAGTGCAAATATGGCTTCCTGAGTTTCCCAAAGCCAAAGTAACCCACAATTTTCTCTCTTCTGAAATGGCTTGAGTGCAAAGTGCTTCTACCTGGACACCTGTACTACACAATTATAACATTTTGTCACCTCTTTAATTGATACATCCCCATCTTATAGTTCCTTAGGATTTGTAGATTCCTATGGTATGGGGGAGGGGTGCCACAGAGCAAGGGAGTACACCAGATAATTCCTCACCCAACTTCAAATCCCAAGAATGTATTGGTGAAGCCATAACACTATACATGTTAGAAGAATACTAGCATTATGCACTGTAAATATATCCCAGGTATCTTTTGGGAAAGCCACTCGGATGTTGGAGTGCCAGTGTGGTGTAGTGGTTTGATCATTAGACTATGACTCTAAAGATGATGGTTTGATTCCCTGCTTGGCCATGGAAACTCACTGGGTGGCACTGGGTGAGTCACATACTTCAGCTCCAGAAAATCACCTGATAATTTCAACTTGGGGTTACTCTAAGTCAGAAACAACTTGATGGCACACAGCAACAACTAAAACAACAACACTCTGATATTAACATATTTGCAATGTAGTGAAAAAAATCATTTTGCTACGTATTTTGTTCTTTGCTAGTTTATTCCTTTTTCATTTAAATGTCATTAGACACTGATTTTTTTTAAAAAAAATATCAAGCCTACTTTGTAATCACAGTTATGCTCTAGGATTTTCACCACTGCAATTTCTGAGAAATACACAGTTCTTTCAGTGGACACAGTTATTTTGTAAAGAGTATAAATAACCATCAATTCAGTTAAGAAGAATTCAAAAAGCACAATCTATAATAGCAATAGCAAGTACATTTCTATACCACTTATCAGTGTACTTTAATGTTTAAATGAAACGAAACAAAACAAAAGGCTCAGGGTTTAGATTACAGAATGAAGAGTGCCTTTTGGGCCATACTGTGATCTACCAAGTCAAACATACTCCAGCCCTGCTGTTTGAAGACTAGAACACCACTCCAGCCCTGCTGTTTGAGAGGAGGCGTGCCTGTGAGAGAGGCGCCTTTATGAGCTGGCTCACAGACCTTTGACCATCTCGCCCCAGCCCTGAGCGGAGAACAAATCCTGGAGCTCGCCTCCCTGCCTGATACCAACTATGGCGAGCTGTGAGCAGCGTTGAGGGAGTCCAAGGCCAGGCTTCAAAACCCTTGCAGCTCTCCTCTGGACAATCCAGCCACGAGCCTAAGAAAGAAGATGGACACAGAGTTCGCCTCCTGCCCTGTACCAACTAGGGCCAGCTTAGACAGAGTGTGGCATTTTACAGGTTTTGTATTGTTTTAATTGTTTAATTTAATCTAAATTGAGGAATTTGCTATTGTCATGTTTTTGGGAGTATAAGGGACTATGGTCTCCTGTCATTACTGTATTATTACTGTCCTAGTATTTGTATTGAACAGTATTTTTTTGTTGCTAAGGGAAAGTTGATATTTATTAGTTAGATTAACTATGTTAGGGTATAGTTCAATGTATTATGTGGATTTTGTTCTTTGTATTTTTTTCTACATATATATTTATATATATTTTCCTTGCTTTAGACATTAGGTTTATGTTTTGTATTCTGGCTTATGTTTACTGTATGATTTTTTTTTTTTTTTTGTATCTAATGTTCATGTTATAATCTGCTTTGATTCTGTGGGAAAAGGCAGAATAAAAAATAAATCATTATTATTATATTATTATTAAACATAGACTATACCACAGCTTCATCAAATACCAGCAGCTAACATATTCTGGGGTAGCTATGTTGGCCATGCAGCAAAGTACTAAAACTAAAAAGCACAAAATACATCATACAAATTTACTTTGCTTCTACTAATGGAGTTGAAATTCTATTTCCTGTGTTTCACTGTCTTTTGTTCTGTCCCCACATGGCCAAGAGAGGGAGTGGCTTCTGCAAGCACTGATATCATCTTGACAACAAAAATAATATCCGCGTCAAAATGTATGCCTGTGACTCTAACTTAATCACCACTCTTCTCCTACATGATTTTTAATATCTTTGACTGACGATCGAGCGAGTGAATCTTCAGAAAATTGCATGATGCATTTTTTACTTTTTATTTGGACCGATAAAGGTATCACTGTTTTGTGGGTTGTGGATAATGTCACACCAATGGCGAAATAACCTCCAGTGTTAATTGGCTGTCTGGCACTGCACAAACATGGGGGATGACAAGCATCTGGCAGGCCACAATACATGGTTGGTAGATGGCAGGAGGATCACAGATTCTACAAACCTCAATTAAATTATGGTGTGTGTGCCAGCTCTGATTTTTCTATACTGCACTGCTTTTATTTCTTGGCTGTTTCCCAGTGTCCTTTAGAATTCAACAAAGGTTTAGAAATTTTTTCTTGGCTTGCCCTGTAACAAACTGCTGTAGGCAATAATATTTATTTTCTTCATTGCTCAGTGTCACTAAATCTAATAGCCCGTAGCAGTTGGCTGAAACGAGGCAGTGGACAAAAATAACACTTACATTAATCTCCAAAGCCAGCATGAACAAAGCACATGATTCATAGAAGCATGAACGGTACAATATGGCTCTGATACAAAGTGGACACACAGAATCTCTGTGTGCACAGACTTTCTTCTTCTCTATGATATTTTGGGGTAAATATGCTTAGCCAGCACATCTTAGAAATTCCCTGTTTATTAAAGTGAAAGGGAAAAGTCTTGCAAAAAAAAAAATTCATTGTACGCTGCTGAAATATGCTTATTTTTACTTTTTACCATATGAATATATGACACCTCCAGAAAGAAGCTTAGAACCAAATGCATAGTGATTATCCCATTTTGAAATTATGACATACTTATGACGTAGGTTCAAATGAAAGAAAGTTACTAGCCCACAACCACTCAATAAGCACTGGAAATTCAGACTCTCCAGTCCATATCACACTCACATAAATTACTGCACAGGCACAAATGTTAACACAGTGTAACTCAGATTCCCCAGTGGGCAGGTAAGAGCCAGACACATTTGACTAGAAAACCTTTTCTGTCTGATACAGACGGAAAACAAGGCTGTCGAGTATCATTCATTCAGAATGCAAATGCACTACAGAAAAGCAATAGAGCCATAGAGTTATGTGCAATAAAGACTGATTGTACTGATTGCTTTTCCTTAAATTACCATCCTTTAAATGCCAAAGCAATACTTTTTTATGGCACAATCAAAGGAAATTGGTGGCACAGAAAGTAAGTATACTTTGTAACTATAAACAGACATCTCAGTATATTTAATCAGTCTGTCAATGTGCATTTGGAAAATAATATGGCCTTGGGTCCAGATGAATTGCGCTTCTGCACAAATAAGCCCAGCATTTTCATCAACATATAAGAAACCACTATTAAAATCTGTGGAAGCTATTCCTGTGTTCCAACTTTTTAGCTAGCTAAGTACACAACAGCATGCAAATCTGAAACAACCAAATCAGATAATGAGTGTTAATTCCATTAAACTTTGCCTTTGTTTGGGATTTTTTTTCCTATCAGGAAGAAAGCTTTTTTAAAAAAACTTTCCCCCCAAAGAGGGAGGAGACTACAACTTTTTGTTGGTTGAAAGTGCTACAACTAAGCAAGCAGAGTTTAATGCTCAATGACATTTAAAGATAAAGGCTGCGTTCATCGTGGACTGTGTCAGCTTTAACTCAAGGGCTGTCCACACAAATAATAAAATGTTGTTTTGCTCCATCTTGAATCCTACTTGTTTAAATGATTCATGTGGCCAACAAGAGAGGGGTATAGGATGGAGCCACGCTCCACAGCTAAACACTAAAGCAAAATAAACCCATTATTATTATTATTATTATTATTATTATTATTATTATTATGCTTTATTTATATGGCGCTGTAGATTCACACAGCTGTACATACAAACAATAAAATAAAGTAAACCTGCCCATGTTCTAGTTTATGCTAGGTAGTATGGATTATCACACTGGCATACAGACTGTATGCCAATGTGGAGATGGGGGAAAGGACCAGTGCCATTGCTGCCCATAACATTTTGTCATTCATCCACAAATCAATCACACATGTGCACAAGTGATAGCCGCATTATAAACCCATTGCATAACCCATGAAACAAAATGATGATTGACCTGGTTTGTCACCAACAATACAATGGATTTAATCATAACGTTAACAAACCAGTCAGTATCTTTGTAGACCAATGGGGGAAGAGAGCATGTATGGGGTCCCTCCATGATAGTGCCATGGCAATGTGTCACTGGGTGCACAAATGTGCTGTAGGAATGGTCAATCACTTGTGTGATCAGTTGGGCAGTTGCATGATTGGTTGTGTGGCATGTCAAATGGTCTGACAGGTGGGTGGGATGAGGGAGGTCATTAGTGACTGCAGGTGGCATATCCATGCACACGTGTTTGGGGTGGAAGAGGAAAAAAATAATGGTGCAGCAGGGCTTACTGTATACACACAAATGCCCCGTTTTGGCCCATCATTCTGGAAGAAGAAGGGGAGTGTTGTGGACTGCCCATGGGTCTTGGGCCTGTTGTGGGAGTGTGTGAAGTAGTCAGTGGGTTCTCCCTGTGAATCAGGAAACCCCAGGAATAAGATGGCTTTCCTTTTCTGTCTGTTCATATCCTAAGTCATCTCCAACTGCTGCAAGACTAGCCCATATAGAAAGCAGAGAGATACACGTATTTAGATTTAAGCTCTCCATGCATTTTTAGGTGTGTTTATTATTTTATTTTATTTTATGATGCCCTGAGAGCCTATGCTGGAGGACAACACACATATTTCATCAGATGAAATTATAACTATAACAAGAGGTGTAACAGGAGCATAATGTTGACTGTAGCCTCCATTTCCTCCCTTCTATAGCATCATATAATATTAGGAAGTGAGGAAAAACTGATTCAGGAGAAACTTTCATACAGATGAAACATAGATCTTTACATTAAGGAGAGACTACAAATATATACAACCCAGGGAATACAGGGAACCTTGATATCATGCTACCAAATTATATGTTGCATTGGGGGGGGGAGATGTACATGCAACAGTTTGACTGCCTTCTGACAAAAATATTGTGGGGTCTTTTCTATTGAAAAAGATAGCATCTTTACCTTTGTGATTCACTGAACAGCTGTATCATTTTCTTTTAGGGCACAAATTAGCATAATTGAGGTGGATTGCTTACATTTGGCATGAAAATAGACTGATGTACTTATGTCTCATCAGTTAAAATCCTTTTATTGCACCACTTTGTTCTAGCAGCACTCAGTTTGGAGATCAAAGAACAATTTGTCATACATGATGTAACAAATCAGTGTTTATGAACTTCCTAAATAAACTGAGCAACACTGAATTGCTCACATTACCCTACCAACCAGCACCACCCTCAGAGAAGATGAATGTGTTGTTGTGCATTTGTAATGTCATATTGGGGGTGGGAGAGATGGAGGTTTGAAAGTCCTAATTTTTTAATCAACTGTAAATCATTTGTAACTATTTGACTAATGGGATATACCATATACCCCTCATGGATTCTGAACAGATGGTCCATATTGTTAACTTGATCATCTTTAAAAATTGCAAGATTAGGTAATTATTAAAGCCATCAAAAATACACAAATTGTGAGCAAGCTTTCAAAGGGGAAAATTTCAGTATAATGGTATATGCCATTAGTCAAATAGTTACAAATGATTTACAGTTGATTAATAAACATTATTATTATTATTATTATTATTATTATTATTATTTATATAATGCTGTAGATTCGCAGAGTATACTAAGTTAAATCAACAGGGCTTGTCTTGGTGTTGCCTAATAATGCCAATAATTCAATGATTCTCTTCTGATAGGGATGAAAATTGGATTTAGACAAGTTGTTAGAAAAAAAGAATGAGGAGAATTTGGAAAGGACTGGCTTTATATTGAAGTCATAAAGTCTCCATAATTATGCAAATCTGCAAGTCTCATTCTTCTATACTTTTTCAATTTCCCTCCCAGATTCTCATTCCATCTCATCTTTAAATCAGGATTTTTTTTATTTATATTTTTTTGCCCTGCAGTGAAATTTTCTGCCTATTACTGTATACTCCCCCAAACCCCCCCCAATGTATGCATTTTCAGACAGGGCATTTTTCTATGGTATATGTTTTGTTTGCATCTTTCTAAAATGCATCTTAAGCCTCATCAATATGTGGATTTCCAAGGCAAATTGTGTTCCATTACACTGGGAGTCTCAAATGGTCTGAAATGAGCATTTTCAGACAGAAATGTGAATCTAACAAATTGCTTCCCCATCCTCAGAACACAATCGTCCAAACAGAGTAGAAGAAAAGATGCTAACTTGGGAGGATTAGACTCCACTTGTTATAAAATGTTGAGATTACACTACTTGGGACAATGGATGACCAGAACTACAACACCCACTAATCTCTACTACATGTGTTTCCACTACACATGAAATATTTATAACATTATGATGTCCTTACTAACAAGCACATATGATGTTACTGTTGTGTGCCTTCAACTAGTTTTTAACTTATTGCATAGTCTTCTTGGCAAGATTTGTTGAGAGATGTTTTGCCATTGCCTCCCTCTAAACTGAGAGAGTGTGATTTGCCCAAGGTCATCCAATGGACTTCAATAGCCAAGAGAAGATTTGAACTGTGGTCTTACAGTCCTTGTCCAGCATTCAAACCACTATATCATGCTGACTCTATATTCTGCTAATGGCAGAGTAGCTAAGCTTGGCTATCAGGATAAACCAGGAGATGTATGTTTATATTCAACCAACAATAACATATGTATATATAGCTTATTTAAAATGTAAGATCACTTAGCCGATATTAAAAGCAGATGTGATTTAGTGCTTGCTTTACATTGTTGTCTCAACCAACAATAACATATTATATATAGCTTATTTAAAACGTAAGATCATTTAGCCAATATTAAAAGCAGGTGTAATTTAGTACTTGCTTTCCATTGTTGTCTCAAGGATCTACCTCCCTAAGTGGGTTCACTTGCCTAACGAGTTCTATTATCCAAGCATCCCTGTCCTAAACATTTTATATGTCTAGGCCTAATTTTGCTTTACTGGAACAGAATACAGCAGGGGAAAATAATCTTTCAGCTCCCATTACATAAAAATTCATACCATCACAACAGCAACTAGCTGATAAATCTGGCCTCAGTAGTTTTAGAAGGTTGTGGTAGAAGTTTTCTTTCCATCAAAGACTGTTTCAGATTCTGCCTTCTGTGATTTTAGTTCTGTTGTCCTTCTGCTGTTACTCTTTCTAGATAGTTACAGCTTGCTGCAGTTCTATTGCCCCTTCTAACATATTTCAGATCGTGTCTGTGTTAGCACATCAGCTTCTTCTAGATTCTCCTTGCAGAAGACTCTTCGTCCTCTTCCCAATACTGGACTGCCTCTAACAGGGCTGTGCCTAACCTTTTTTCCCCCTCTTCAGTTACCTCCTATCCAATCACATTAACATCTGGCTAAATGTACTGACCTCTAAGAAATGATCAGTCACAATCTCTTGTACATTTTTCAATTGGTAATTTCTAAATTCATCTGTTTTAAAGATGCATGAAAAAAATCAAACTGAAAAGTTTCAAATTTCCCTTGTGTCTCAGACACAATGAAATACAATAGATACCTCCAGATTTGTTTCTTCTTGTTTGTTTTCTGTTTGTTTTCTCCCCCACCTCCATGCCATACTTTTTAGGCGGCAGAATCATTCAATTAAGATATAATGTTTCTTCCCATAACTACCATTGACCTTTATCACTGTTTTTCTTTTAATTCCATTGTACAGTACAAAGCAGCGAACATTTATGATCAAAATGACAGAACTATAAAATCCTTAAAACCACAGGTATGTTTTGTCCTTTGTTACATGAACTTCTAGATGCAGCCCTGTTTGTTGGATGCAACCCAATAAATCTTGAATAAATAATACTGGATTTAATCTAGTGAAGGAAAGGCAAGTCCTATCCCTGCTCCTTGTGAGTTCTGCATAAGCCAATTTGGTCCCATTTTTACATTAATATTATTTTTTTAAAAATCCCACAAAATGATATTTAAATGGAAACACCTTCTTCTTGCTACAAAAAAAGCACCATCTATTATTGAATGCATTATACCTGTGTTTTGAGTGAATTTGAATATTCACATTTTAAATTCATACTGGCACTTGTGGGTGGGGGAGCCAAGAGCTGTGTTGCAAAATACAGAGAAACATAAAAACCAAAGATGACTCTTCCAGTTCACATATTGGTCCAGGAAGTATGAAAATACATTTTGGAAATCAGCTTCATCCAGCATCTCTAGTACCTTTCAGTTGTGGTGCTGTCCATCTATAAGCACCAGTCCAAACACTTGATTCTTGTTAAAATATCTTCCTCTTTTAAGCCTCCCCAAAAATCAGTAGAAAGGGTGACCCCTGGAACAGAGTTATGGAAAATCTGCAAAAATGGGGTGAGCCAACTTGGACAAGCTGAAGCCCTTTCCAGTAAAGCAAAAACAGAAGGTAAATATGAAGGTAGCACATGTGAATTGCTCAAATGGTGCATATAAAGCATCAATACAATGCATTTAAGCCTTTGTTAAGGGAGTTATTATTAGGGCCATCTAGCAAACTGGGCACTGAAACTCAGATAATAGTGATGTGTCTAAGGCTGCATCCATATTGCAACTTTCAAAGTTGTAGAGGAGGTAACATTTTTAACCAGGCATGTCACAAAATAAAAACTACACCATACCAAAACTCTTTGTCCTAGCTTTGCAACTCTGACCCAATGCAAACCTTATATTGGAAAAAACAATGAGTCACACCATTAGCATACTTTTGTCATTTACATGGAAATTAAAAATGAATAAACAATTCTGATAGTGTAAATTATCTCTGGCAGTCATTAATTGATAACCTAAGGAACCATATCCATGTATACAGCTAGGTCTAAGAAGTAACATCTAAGCAGTTCAACGCTGTAATTTCCCCTGAGGGAATCAGTCTCTAACGTCTATTTATGCTGATTTTCTTTTTTGCTTGATTGTTTCAGCTCACAGTTAAATCCAGGTCCTACTGACCCAGTGTAAAATTTTAAACACACTATTGAGCTTGCATCACTCTCTTTTCTACTTAGATCAGTTCATTTCATGCTCACAGCCTCCGAGCCACTGTATCTATTAATGGAAACCCTGTCACTAGCAATAAAAGCCACAATGTCTCAGAACAGATCACTCCTATCTGTGTCACCATTATAAAGTCCTATCAAAATCAAATGCTTTATCCAAAACCACCACATCCCAACATTAATTCTTAATGTCCTTGTAGTCATTATCTTTGGCTAGTTTGAACTTAAGTAGACCTGGCATAGGACTGCTCCATTTTTTCTCTTTTATGGAATATTTAAAAGTAGTGCACAGTATCATAGAATTGGAAAAAACAGAACTGACAAAGAACATAATTTAGAGAGATGGAGGGGAAAAGTAGCAGAGAACTATTTCTCAACCAGAAATACAAGTAGGAATTTAGAACCCAAACAAAGTAACATAAAGCTTCCAATTACTACTCTGCTCCCATACCGTTATGTTTGTCTTAAGGAGATATTATGAGACTTTAAAATGTGTCTTGAAATGATCAACAAAGCACCAAAGGCAGAGAATCCATGGTACAAAAAGTCAAAAGAAGAACAGAATACTATATCAATGTTCTGTTGCTGCAGAAGAATGTATGAGAGCCAACATGGTATAGTGGTTTGATTTTTGGACTAGTATATTTGGAGATCAGGGTTGTAATCCCTGTACAACTATGGAAACCCATTGGGCCCAATGTGACCTTGGGCAAATCACATTTCTTTCAGCCACAGAGGAAGACCATGGCAAATGCTATCTTAACAAATCTTGCCAAGAACACCCATGCAAGGTTTGTCTTCAGATCACCATAAGTTAGAAACAAGTTGAAGGCACACAGCAGCAGCAGCAGCAGCAACAAGAAGAACAGCAACAACAGGAAACATTCAATATGACAGTTGTAAAAATATTTATAGTGTGATTATTCTCCTTCCTACACCATGATCCTGACAACTCCTCCCATCCATGCACAACTGCCTTTTATCAAAATTTGAAGAGACAAAAGATCTGATCTTATATATTCACTGTTTCTTCTAGTCTGAATTTCTAAAATATGATTATGGCTAAGACAGGAGACCATTTACCAGTCAATTGTTTTACTTGTTTTTACATTTTTATTGTGAAGGTTTTTAAACTGATTTTGGGAGCTGACTCGGGCCTCACTCTGGGGGAAAAGAGGCATATAAATGAAATAAATAAATGAAATAAGAATTCTGCTGTTTAGTAAGTTTTCAGATTTTATTTGAGGGAGACAGCATAATGTCATTTTAGATGCAGAACATTTTCTTCCCTGTTGGAAAGAGGCACAGATTGTCTTTTAATAAAACTACTGAGAGAAACATACAATATAAATAGCAAGTACATTTCTATACTGCTTATCAGTGCATTTAAGCACTCCCTAAGCATTTTACATTGTATAAGCTAATTGTCCCCAACAAGCTGGGTACTCATTTAGTGACTTCAGAAGGATGCCAGGCTGAGTCAACCCTGAGCCCCTGGCTGGTATTGAACTCACAACCTTGTGGTTTGTGAGTGAGTGGCTGGTAGTACAAGCATTTAATCACTGTGCCACCAGGGCATATATGTCACACTGCTGTTGTTTCTTAATTGTTTTACTTTCTGTAAAAGATAAGCAGCTTCAATAATAATTTCATGGTTTCATTGGATGCAAATAGCAATAGGAATAGCAAGTACATTTCTATACCACTTATCAGTGCACTTAAGCACTCCCTAAGCGGTTTACAAAGTGTAATTGCCCCCAACAAGCTGGGTAGTCATTTTAGTGACCTGGGAAGGATGCAAGCCTGAATCAAGCTTGAACCCTTTCGCTTGTATTGAACTTGCAACCTTATGGTTTGTGAGTGAGTGGCTGCAGTACAGGCATTTAACTGCGCCACCAGGGCTCAAAGAGGACAATGGATTAAAAATTGGAGGAAAAGGAGGAATGTAGAAAGAAAAAAGTACACACAATTTGAACAATTAATTCAGAAAGGAAGAGAAATGGAGAAAAATGAGAACTTGAAAAGAATGATTAGTAAAATTTACAAAACGTTATGGAAAATAAAGGGTAAAAACAAAAGAGAATACTTTGAAAGGAATACTGAAAGAAGAACTAGGATGTAAAATATGTGATAAGGGATGGGACAGAATTTGGGAACAAAGACATTTGAAGAAATTATCAGTATGGATCAAAGAAAATTATTAGAAATGGTATTTGACGCCGGTGAGATTACATAATATTGATAAGAATAATTCAAAAAGTTGTTGGAGAGGTCGTAAAAAAGTAGGGTCATATATGCATATGTGGCGGCAATGTAAATATGTACAAAAAATTTGATAAAAAGTGATAGAAGTAGAAAGTATTATGAATATAAAAATAGATAGAAGTCTGACTATAGTATTGTTATAATTATATAATTCTGAAAAATGGAAAAAAGAGGAAAAGATTGGATAACAAATTTGATTATAGCAGTGAGATTAATTATAGCAAAATGTTGGAAAACAAAAATAACTGTACAATTGGAGGAGTGGTATAAAGAGGTATGGAAATTAGCTATTAATGATACATTGACATGCAGATTAAAAGTAAAAAAGGGATTATGAAAAAGAAGTGACTGATGCAATTTGGAAATAATTCATTGAGAAAATATTGGCCTGTTACAGACAGCCAAAATAAAGCTGCTTCGAGTCACAGTGGAGGTATGGTGTTTCAATGATGCATGTGTCCTAAGAGTCCAGAAGCCACACCAAAGCCACGCTCCAGGCTGGAGTGTGGCTTTGGTGCGACTTCTGGACTCTTAAGATGCATGCATCATTGAAACACCATACCGCCACTGTGACTCGAAGCAGCTTTATTTTGGCTGTCTGTAACAGGCCATTGAGAAAAGAAGATAGAAGATAATACCTCCTCGAGAGGAACTGAGATTTTGGTTGGAATATAAGGGTGAAAATCGCTCTGGGGAGCACTGAGGTGGGATATAAAAGATATTCAGATAAATTGTAATAGAATGTAGAAGATGTATATACGGAATTATGTATTGTATAAAATTCACTGTATGAACTTTAGTTTCAATAAAAATTATTTAAATTTAAAAAAGAAAATGAAACCTGTGCTCTGATTACTGGTAAAGTGGGACCCCTTCTCCCCCTACAACTGATGACTATAAAGTGGGGAGGTGTCATGGCCAGCCAAGATCAGCTCTCGGAGGATGAGGAGGAGGATGAGCCTCCTCCAGAGCAAGGGCTGATTGAGGCAACATCAGGTGCTGTTCCTGCCCTGCCAGGTCCCAGCTGTGATCCTCCAACCCCAGAGGAGGAGGTTCAACCAGGTCCTAGTGCCAAAGAGAGACCTTCTATGGTACCACTGCCTAGTGGGGACTCTGGGGACGAAGCTTGCATGCAGGTGCCTTCTTTCAAAGAGAGAAGAGCTGAGAGTGCTTGCAGGCACAGATCACAGAGAATTGCCGAGAGGCACTTAGCCAACCAGCCTCAGGTGGCACGAGGGAGAGTTTCCCTTACTTAAGTGGGCGAGAGACTAATGCTGGTTGCTAGAGTTTATTGCATGATCTCTCGGCGTGATTGCTGCTAGCACTAGGATTCTTTGTTACCTTGACCTTGGACCGGACTTTGTTATCTCTTGGCTGTTTTGACCTTGGACTGTTTGACCAACGCTGTTTCTCGGTATCCTGACTTCGGCTTGACTCTTGGAACGTTTGGACTTCTGGAATTCTGAACTCGGCTTGTTTTCTCGGACTGCTCTCAGACTGGTTCCTTGCAAGGTCTGCTTTACTTTCACTTCCACTGTGCTAAGGCTCTGTTATCAGCTACTGTCAAGTGTCTGCTGGCAGCATTCCCGGACAGGAGGGGGAGAGATGTTGCTAAGAGTGATCATGAATACAGAATAGTTATAGATGAGTAACTTTTCCATATTGATACTCACTACTTAGTCACACTTGTAGAATTCAAAGATATAGCCATGTAAGTCTGTAGAATAGTAGACTGAAGTCTATGAAAACTCATGCTGCCAACTTCTTTATTTCAGTGCTACAAGATCTCTCTACATAGTCACAATTGTGCTACAGTGCGTCTGCACCATATGTGGGCATATTATATGTGGCTTCCAGCTTATGCGGAAGCCCCATGCCAATGGTGCATGTGCACGCAACGCCCTGAGCTGCAATCACGCATCCCATTGTTTTTAATGGGGTGTGAGCATACATGGATTTCCCCTTATGCAGGGGGGATCCAGAACAGATCCACTGCATAAGGGGGAGGCATTGTACTATAGCCACAATTGTAACTTCCCACCCAACCTACTTTATCAGGCGTCTGATGTGTGGGGAAAAAGAGATCAATTCTGCTAGCAATAAGAACACCATTAAATGATGTATCCATCGGGGTATTTTTGGGGGGAAGAGATGTTGTTCACACCAAGAGGGTACCTAGTTAAGCATACTGAACTAACTAGCTGATAAGAGAATTCTGGCCTATAATTTTAAATAGCATTCTCCCCCACCTTGAAATGGAGATAAGCATAGTTATTTATGGACTAGAACTGCAGCTGAAATGTGCCTCTAAAACTAAGTGTGAATGATACATGGATGGAAACAAAGTGATTTGGAAATGTCTTCCATATATGTGAAGTTCTAAATATTCTGGTGCAAAACCAGCAAGTTTAGAACCATATAATATATGACTCTTTGTATATAACCACTGGATGTATTTATTGGAACTGTTGGATTTTATGATTGCACTGTATGTTTTTATCAGGTTGTAACCCCGCCTCGATCCGTAGGGAGAGGCGGGGCAATATAAATAAAAATTTTATTATTTATTATATGATATGGTTCTAAATATGCTGGTTTTGCAGCAGAATATTTAGAATGTCACATATATGAATTTCTATAAAATCACTGCTGCCAGAGGAAATCTGGCTTATACAAACTGTTGCCATCTCAGTAGTTTTAAATCAAATTGTTTTATTCCCCCCTCCTTATTTGTTGTTCCTATTTTAATCTTCATCTTTGAAAATCAATCAGTGACCATTTTAAAATGTGCATATATTTAACTGAGCAAACATGTTGCTTACCCTTATCTCTGAGGAAAGCACAGCTGGTTATTAAAAACCACTAAAAAGAATTTAACTTTGGACAGAAATAGCAGAAGAACAGCTGGAAAGCATTTTAAAAAAGGTCAGGGAGCTTTTTTGCACAACACTATCTACATATACTTGACCGCAGATTTTATGACACTGTGAGACACATAGCAGGCTCCTCAGGCATATTTAGAGTTTAGACTTAATGTTCTTATGGGGTACCTTTGTTTAGATGCTACTGCTTATCAGTTCAGTTATGGAAAGTCAGCCACGGTGTGTTTTGAGTGCATTCAGAGTGTAGCCATGGATTCTGCCCTAAAGTCTTCTCCAACAAGCACTATGACTTTACAGATCATACACATATGGAGGTATAGCTCATTCCATCCATTCCTGATCTATGCTCATTCAGCTTTGATATAAACTTTCAGAATCATATGAATTTTCAGACTTGAAGACCAAATCCAATTTTGAAGAGACTACTGTAATTGTTCAAGCTTGGTTATGTATATGAGGGTGAGGTGGGAAGAACTTTCTAGCTTATTCAAAATGCTTGGAAGGGCATTACAGCTTCTAAATAAGGTTGTAGGGAGCTATTTGGGGGGATTTTTTTTCTCTCTAGTGCTAAATAGGTTCAGCAAGTGTTTCCTCTCTTTCATGTCTTGGGAATACTGAAGATCTCGTCAGTGGGTTGATGACTGTGGGCTAGCCACACCATTTTCAATATTTCTCCTAGCTGTTTCATTCACTTTGCTTTTTCTCTATCTCCACACACAAAGCAGGCCTCCAAGACCTGCAAGTTTCAAAATTCATTCTACAGTACCTACCCAACCCAAGAATGGGGTAAACACTTAGGAAGAAACCCAAGGCTTCCAAGTCTCTCTTACCTTCCAAAGGACTGGATGGCCCTTGTAGTCTCTTCCAACTCGACGATTCTATGAACTATCCTGACCCTAAAATTCATCATTAAGAATCTCAGCAAGTCCAACCCCTTGAGAATAATGTCTTTCCAAATAATTCAAAAATAATTCCTGTGCTGCTTCATTCAAAGTACAGATATTTAAAAAAAAGAAAGAGAAAGAGAAGAAAAGGGAAGAGAAGATGGAGCAGGCAAATGTGTACACTCCAAACTGAAAAACCATTCAAGGAGTGCCTGCTTCGATCTATTTTTTCCCTCATCCTCCTCCTCTGCAATCTTTCTGACTTTCTTACTCATTTTTTTCCACTCTCCAGACTAGAAAAATAAAACAGAACTTTGGCACCTTTTAATCGAAGAGGCAAACAGAAAATAATGCTGGATTACTTTTAAAAAAGGACTTTTTTTAAAAAAAAATCCTGCTTCTGAAAATGCATGTTTGTTGTGCTGTGTCTTGCCCTATAAATGGGTGACATGTAATTTTCAGAAAGAGATATGCTAGGAATTCAGGCCTATGGAGAACAATGTCATCCATAGGCAAGGTATGTTTATTTAGGCAACATGTATCTGAGGCACTTCTGCATTGTATTGCTGACTGGTAAATACCAATTTTGACTACGAAGTCTGAACGTAATTTGGACACAGTCTGTGGAGCCCACAGGACCTCTAGAGGCACAGTTATTTTGTTGACAAAGGGACACCTTAGGAATAACATTTGCTGTATTCTTTCTTTCAAAAACAACAATGAACATTTATTGTTTTTCAACGAACAAAAAAGCTGCAAAGAGGCATCCCATAAAGCTGACACTGTCACTATAGGCCAAGCTTCACAATAAATACTTAGGGAACAATCTCAAATATTCATCTATTGCTTTGTTTGCACAAGCCATTCCTTCCTCTTCAAAAACAACAACAAACAACAACAACAGTAATTGTTAAACTTCCTTGGGAAAGTCCTTTTAGGAATGACGCTGAGAGGAAGAGGAGCAGAGGTGTTAGTATCCATTCTTTGGTTACCTTTGTCTTTCACAGAGTAAAACATTTCGAAATACAATTTCTTTTGTTCACACATTATTATTTTTTTCAAATTTTAAATGTTGTTTTTTAAAAGCCCTTACTAAAATGCATGGTGAGATTGAGTTGAGCTGAATGGTGAAACTGAGTTGAGTTGACACTTAGAAAATGTGTAAATATTTTTATATTACTTGCTTCCTTCCCCACCCCCATCCCATGCTCTTCTCAGGATTTAACACTAGCTATCCAGCTCAACTGAATCTAAATGCCCATTTGCACTTAAGTTAGAAGAGACAGCTACCATGGTGCAGTAGCTTGAGTGTTAGATTTGGACTTTGGAAAACTAGGGTTCAAATTCCTACTTAAACAAGGAAACCCTGGGAACACCACACTCTCTCAACCTTAGAATATGGAAGTGGCAAACCACCTTTTATTCAATCTTGCCAAGAAAACCCTATGATGGGGTGCCATAAGTTAGAGTCCACTGGAAGGTACATATCAACAACTGTGACATCACCCTGTAATGGATAATTTCACGTGGGCTGTTTGCAAACACTCTTAAAGAGAATATTCTCTGTAGTGTATTTCAAAAAAATTTCTGGCCATTGGAATTCAGGAAAGCAGCATACACAACAAAGCGTATTGATTCAAAAGGCAGAGCAGAGGGCAAGCAAGTAAAGAGATGGAAGATCAAATACCATAACTACATCACTATTCCAACTATTTCTATGACTGACCTGCTCTGAGATCCTACTTTAGAACAAAATCAGAATATGAAGTTTTAACAGAAAATAATTCCATGTCAAAGAATAATTTGGAGCCCTGGGTCAGAGAACAAAAGAGGGTTACCACAAAGACTGAAACAGTACTATGAGATGGATTCAGTATGAAAGGTAAAGTTACAAAGATTGTATTGCAAGGAGAAGAAATTGCTATCAAAGAGAAATGTATGATATTTAACCCTTTACATGTGTATTTAAACTCTAGGATTTGTGTCTATCCATATATGTATGTGTTTGTGTGGGATGGAGGGAAGGAGGGAGGGAGTGGACAAAGATCTACACAACGTAAAGGAAACAAAAATGAAGAGAACTGAGATAAAGTAGTATCTGCATTTTTAATCATTAACCAATATGCCAGTTTGTAGTGTCTCCCTTATGAAGGTCCAAGTTCTAGGTAGTAGTTCCATGGCCAAACCATACATGAGACCTGAAGGTCCCCTGATAGCTTGGGTAACTACTCAAGTAAGCAATGTATAACTAATAATCCTAAAGGATGAATCAGAAGAGAACAATAGAGAGTTGGGAATGAATGGCATGATCCCAAAAACATAAGTAAATGTCTGTACCACACTTAGTCAAAGATAGGTACGATTCGCTCTTGTTGTTTTTAAATCTGCAGTACTTCCCATCATGTTATCTCCATATCAGTTAAATCCAAGAGTTCATCTGCCTGGAAGCACTTTGTTATCACATCCTATATGCATTAAGGCTCCCCTAAGGTCAAACTTTGTTTAACCCAAAAAAGATTTGTGGAAAGGAATAGAAAAATTGCTATTATATGTAATGTAAAACTTTTTTCTTCAAGCAAGGGTCCCTTTCATTATGCATAACTTCAGGCACCATAGCAATGCATTTTGTTGTACATATTGGAAGTATTTACTCCTACTTATAAAATATTAATCCTGTTTATTTTGGAGTCTATCCAACTTTTCTTGGTCATGTACTTGCAATCTGAAAACATTCAGACATTTCTTTAGCCTATGCATATCCCTACTTAATTGCACTGACCTGCGCTGACCATTTGCAGTACTTAATTCAGCTTAATCTTCATGCGTTGCAACTGCTATCTACTCAACAATCTCTCAGCTATGAAAAGCATATATAAAAAACAGATGTGTGCACAATGTATGGTAGATTATTCAGTCCTCAAGTAACTGAAAAGTGCCGGAAATTTTCTGACAATTTGTTAATCAATTTTCCATGTTTACAAGATGAAACAGTCTTTCTAACTGATCTTGAAACCATACTGACTGTGTGTGTATGTGTGTGTGTTCAACCATAGGAATTTTGATTTATGTATTTATTTTAAAAATAGCTTTTTATCTTAACTGTTTTTTAGGTGTCATTTAAAGTCAACCCAGTAAAACTCATCTTGTAATTCCTTCCCTGTATCTAGGCCTTCTACAGTACATTGGACAGCTCTCAACCTACACTCTAATGTTACATCTAGCAATTTAACTAGGACAACATTGCAGATTATACAAATGTTATATGATATGTTTCCTGACCAAATAAAACAATGCTATTTTTTTTAAAAAATGAACTCAACAGCAAGCTTTCATTGAAGTTTGTTTTGGAATTTTATTTAAAGCAGAGACAAGTGAATTAAAAACACATTAATTTGAAATGCCATGGTGGTAAGTAAACATAAGTAAAACAGAGTAAACATCTATCCAGTATATATACTCACTGGCCAAACAGTAGCTTACAGGAAACCCACATGTGTGCATTAGCACTATCATTAAAACAGTGCATTGCCATAATATCACCCTGAATACACTCAGTCTGAGCTGATTTTGGAAACTAAGGCCCGGAACAGAAGGGCCTTTGCACCGCCCTCGTCATGTGCAAGGGCTGCCTGGTGGGTGGAGCGCCCACATGGCCAGAAGCCCTCACATGTGACAAGGGCGCCGCAGCTGCGACATCCCCACATCGTTGCTGATGCTTTGGGGCACCGGAAGTGCGCCGCAAAAAGGAGCCGCTTCCTGGTGCTCCTTTTCTGCTTTGCAGGAGCACCGCACAATTTGGTTGCTGCAGTGCTCCTGCAGAGCAAAGAGAGGTGCCGAGGACACGCCTCTTTCTGGCAGTGTTTACCCCGCTTAAGCAAGGCTGGCTCTGCTTATTACAGGCTATATTCAAGAACTCTAGATGTGTCTAGGATTGTATGCTGCCAGGAATTTGGGAGACCTAGACTTGCTAATTTGCCTGAAACCCATTACTAAATGGATTTGACTTTACTGGGTTAGATGGACCATGAGTATGAATCTATATAAAGTAGTGTCCTATGTTTCTAATTTCCTTAATACTCCTGAAAATTGCAACACATACACACACACACACACACACACTAGTAACAATATGAGACTTGAAACAACCAGCATGTGATTGGCTCTGCAATGTCAGGACCACCTTTGTTGCAGTAAATAAATAGCAAGATTGCTTATACATACAAGCAAATAGCTGTTTTCAAGCTACTGAAAGTATAATTGTCTCTCTGGGATAGATTAATCTACAGTTGCATTATTTCATCATGCAAGATAATAAACATTTGCTAGCAACTTAACATGACATACAAAGTAGGATAAATGGTCTGATCCAAATAAAGTTCAATGGCACAGGTTTGTGTCAAATATATATCATTAATGAAATCAGTAGGGCTTCAAAAGCATGCTATACTGATCCTCAAATATCATGCAAGGATCTCTGTGGCAGCCTATGCCTGTTCCTACTGCTTCTCCACACCATCTTCCTGTTTGGAATTCCCCAGTTTCTTCTCCCTGTCCCCAGTCTTTTCCCCATTCCAGTCCACAGGTGCTTAGAAATATCTGAGATCTCTGAGATGTTTTGCTGACCTTTAACATTTTATAAGCTCCCTTCAGCATGCATGCAGATGCTTCACCCAAACACAGTTTTCCAAACCACCTGAACCATAGCATTGGGTGACATTTGGTGGTAAATTAGAGAGAGAGAAAATTGCCCTAAAGGATTTAAACTTATCCAAATTATTTCTGCTTTTCTTGGAAATTCATAGATATTTGGCTGGCACAGGTACTTCAAAATATCCCTTCAGGCAAAAATCAGTGATAACAGTTGTGCGTACCCAATCACCCCCCATGCTACTATTGTAACATTCATCCTGTCACATATTCCATGACCTATATACCATAGCTTCAGAGACTAAGCTCCAAAACACACTGCAGAAATAATCCAATTTGAGACAACTTCAACTGCCCTGGCTCAGTACTAGGGAATTCTGGGAATTGCAGTTTATTGTGGCACCAAAGCTCTCTGACAGAGACAGCTGAATATCTCGCAAAACTACATTCCCAGAATTACCTAGTTTTGAGCAAGGGCAGTTAAAGCGGTCTCAAACGGGTTTATTTCTGCAGGGTGTTTTGAACCTATGATGTGAACTTAGAGTTCCCAATCTTAGGGCCTTGTCTCTGATTCTCAGGAGGAACAGGATGAATCTCAGGGTGAGAGTGCCATCTTGAAATGTGTTGTATGTACATTTCCCTCATTTGTTAGCTGGTGTGAAGTTGATATGAATAACATACTCTGCGCATATGTAATTAATAGTTACAGTATCACCACCAGCGACTGCCACCCAACACCACCAGGGATCCTCCCTAGGTATCAGGTTTTGGTGCTAAAATTGCAGGGGTTGGGATAGTTCTGAACTGGCAACCCTCTATGGACCTGTCTCTTTCAGCTACCATAGATTGTATCACTAGTACACAGCAGTATCGGTAGATAAAGGTAACCTCTCTTTTTTTAACTTAATAAAACTATATAGTACAATACTAGCAATAGATACAGGGGCAGAGGGAGTGGAAGTAATAACCATTTTTCTTCTCTCCATCTTTCTGCACTGATTTCTACAAGTTTCTTTAAGTGATGCTGTAATCTGAGGCTACATCCTTACCGATATTCTACTTCCATAGTATTGTGACGCTATATAATCTACAAGGACCTGAATTCTGTTGTTACTCCTACCTAAAACAGGCTCACTGAATCAAAAAGATTTACCTGTGTACTGATTTACCAATATAGTTAGGACTAACCAACAGAATTCCAGCTGAGATTTGTTAGGTATTCAAAATACCAAAACATTTTTTTACAATTTAAAACACACATAAATAAAAGCACAAAAAGTTAAATAAAGCAAATATAATAAAATACAAGATAAGATATATAAAACAAATAAGACAGGGTGAGTGGGGGGAAAACAATGGGAGTTTTTAAATAAACTCATTGCTATGGCACAGAACCCCATTTTGTATAATAAACTGATCTCTCAGGCGAGCAGCATTTATAATAAATTTTGCAATACAGCACACTAGGTGTACTTTCTCTCCAGAAAGAAAATGGTACAATTTAGCAATAGGATCTCAATTGGTCATTCTTACCAAAAAAATGATTGTAGGAAATGGGATCTTGCTGCTCCCTGAATGATTTAGGGATGCTGGGGGGATCTGACAATTCCCTGATGTTTAGGAAGTGTGTCAGGCTTTCCCACACATTGGCTTCCTAAACGTTTTAGTGGTGTTTTACCAGCGCTTAAGCTCTGGTCTGAAAATCTTCATAAACAGCTCACAAAATTAAAATTATACCTTCAAATTACAACACCATACATACAACCTAAATGTATCTACATATACACAGTGAAAATTTGGGTAAAATATGATGCTGTTAAAGAAAATTTAAAAATAATAAAAATTTCAAAAATAAAACTTTGAAATTTGAAATTTTGATTTTAAAAAATTCCAAAGCCACTCCTTTTTCCTCCCACTGAGCTTCCCCCTCACTCCCACCATCTCTTGAAGCATTTTAAAGGGAAGTAGATTAATGCCACAGCCTGTTTCTGCCAAAATGTGTTTGAGGAACAATGCTGTCACCCCCCTTTAGGGTGTCACCTGGGTGCAGTCCACCCCCCCCCCCCCAGTGACACCACTGATATCAGAAAAAGAAGTTTGTGTAGTCTAAGGCTGCATTTGCACTGCAAAAATAATCCAGTCTGACACCACTTTGTCATGGCTCAAATGCTATGGAATTCTGTGAATTGTAGCTTGTTGTGGCCCCAGAGTTCTCTGACAGAGAAGGCTAAATACTCACAAAACTATATTTCCCAAAATTTCATAGCACTGAGTCACAACAGTTAAAGTGGCGTCATACTGGTTTATTTCTGCAGTGCAGATGCAGCCTATGTGAATTATTTGCTTCTGTCTTCACTGTGGAATATGTAGGGTACACACAAGCCCTGAACTCCTGTTTGAAGAAAGGAATTCTATACAACTAAGGCAAACAGTACTGGCAAGCAATGTTCCAAAGTTACTGGTAATAATTAAAAATTAACAAAAAAAAATTGAGTCCAGATGGTATGTACCTAGAGAAATTCAAATGTGAAATGACATAGCAAAAACTATGCATTTTGACCCTACAATTTGCTTTAATACCTAAAAACTATGAAGTGCTCAAATAGTATTAATTTTTAAAGGGGAGGGCAGTGGATGGGCAGATCCCTTGGAGGTCTCTCATACACAGGGTCACCATAAGTTGGAAGCTGATGGCAAAAAGCAATAACAACAGCAGGAAAGCAACAACAGGAAAATACAGGAAATTAAAGTCCATTAGTTTAACATCTCTTCCAGATAACTGATGAAAAGCATTATTGGAGATTCAGCTATAAAGCATACCACAGAAAGACATAGCTCACTGAAGAAGAGTAAATGTGGATTCTGGAAAGATAAAGCATGTCTCACTCATCCTTTATAGTAACCTTTTCAGAGTTGAAAGGGTCAAAAAGTACATGGGTAGGGATGACCAAACAGATACTGTGCACAGGGATTTTCAAAAGCCTGTAGACATGGTTCTCCATTAGAGGTTCCTGGACAAACTAAACAACTATGGAATAAGATGATTGGCAACCAGCTAAAAAACTATAAACAAAGACTAGGAATAAGTAGATAGCTGTCACAATAGAGAGACATGAGAAGTGGAGTCCCGTAAGGTTCTTTGTCATGATGGGTGTTTTTTCACTTGTACATAAATTATCTGGATTTGAGAGTGAGCAGTGAAGTGGCCACATTTGTACATGAAAACAGATTAAACAAGATGGTGAGCAACAACAATCAGCACTCCAAAGCACTCCAAAAGGATCTATTTAAACTGGATAAAGGAGCAGTCAAACAGCAGATTTGCAAATAAGTACAAAGTAATGCATAAAGGAGGAGGTGGGGGGATATCTAGCTTCACATATACACTGACAGAATATGAGTTGTAGGCAATAGACCAGGAAAAGTGTCCTATTGTAGAGCTGGAAAGTAGTAAATGTAGCCAAGTGCCCAATTATTATTATGTTTGAATCTACTAAGTTTGCAAGAAAGACAAGTAAGGAAGACATGATAACATTCAAAATTGTATATTGTCTGGAAAATTGGAAAGAGTGCTCCTCTCTCTGTCTTAAAGTTACAATGACAGACCATCCTCCTCAAGGAGAAAACACATAAGTTTATCACATGGGACTTGGAGAATGGGAACTGAGTGGAACAGAAGGGAAGGGAAGGGAATGGAATGGAAAGGAGGAAAAACGTATGTTTTTCCGGGGGAACATCACAGATGCCTCCGGGAATCCCCAATCTGTTCCCCAAGTGTTCCACAGCAGCCTATTTTGAAGAACAATTCTGAACTGTTCTTCAAAATTGGCTGCTGTGGAATGGTTGGGGAATGGATTGGGGGCTCCCGGCGACATCGACAGTGTTCTCCCATGCAATAACATACGTCCCCCCCCCTTTCCATTACATTCCCTTCTGTTCCGCTCCATTCCCGTTCTTCAAGTCCCGTACGATAAACCTAACAGTTTCAGCAATACATACAATCCTGCCCAAAACTTCATTGTTTAGTGAGATATGGGAAAATGAAAGGAGGAGTTTGAGCAGTTAGTGGCTCTCCTGAAATAAAAAAAGTGATGCAAACTGTGTGAAGAAGTGAAGAAAAACTATGATAGTGGTGTTCCAAAAATTTGGAAGTGGTAGCAAGTCCTCACAGCTAGTTGCCTACAAATAAGACACCTATATTTCTCAAACTCATTCTGTAAACAATTTGTGCCCAGTGCATGTGTAAAACTGACCCTTAGTATGAACAGGATTGAAGCAAGATTACCTTGACCTAAGTACAGAAACAAAAACAAAAAACCAAACACACACACATTTGCTTGAAATCTAGATATATATACATGTATAGGCCTTTTGAAGTTCAAGTATAATTTTGAATAATTTTCAAGGAGACTTCCATTTTATTCTTTAAATGTTACTATAAAATGTTAATGTCTAGGATCAGAAGTACCAAAAGATACTTGCATTATACCAGTATACCAATGTGTTATAACATGTGTCAGCAGCCACTGCAATATTTTAGAATCAGGATATTACAAAATTATTCCAGCAACAAAGCAGTTTGTAAATTATGCACATATTCCTTTGGCTGTGATGTTTTAGCACAACCAAAGGCTTTAACAACCCAGTTTGTAAAATCTTTCACTTTTTTAATAGCAACAATACATCAGAAGTTTGAACAACAGCTTGCTAGAAGGTGCAGTTGAAAAAAAAAGTCCGGATTCCTTGTGATTGGACAGGATACAAATAAATCATTTATTATTATTAAGTCAAATGCTCAGTTTGAAACTAATAACAAGTCCTACAGTTCTCTAGTCCCTGTCAGTTATGAACAAACTATAGGCTCAAACCTGAAAACTACATTCTTGAGAACAGAAATCTATGATCATGAACATGAACATACACCCTGCTTCAAGAAATACAACTAAACTATGGACGACACAGGGAAATACACAAACACACACACACATTTCACCACACACAGTGTGTGTGTGTGTGTGTGTGTGTGTGTGTGTGTGTGTGTGTGTGTTCCCCACATGGAATCCATTAAGTGATTTCTGAGATTTGTGTCTACCTATTCTCTCTGTCAGCAAGACTAAAATGCCAAGGATTTATATTAGCAGTTAGAATTGGTATTGGTGTGTGTGTATATGTTTACGTGTTTTAGAGTCTGTGGCCTAAATCCAATTGTTAGTCCAAGTAGAGCAGACCCAGTGAATCAATTGAACTTACATCTGATTTATGAAGGTCTCACTGATTCATGGATCTCTCACATCTGAAAGTAACAAATTGATTTATGCTTAGGTATGATCTGTTTTGCTCACTTTATTTTCAGTATCATACTAGAGCTGTGCACAATTATGTCTACAGATCAATATGGTATGGATCAAATTGCAGAAAATGTGTATCTTAACCACAGGTAAAAAATTTAATTACATAGATCCTTTAATCACTAGCAAATGAATATAACATTTTCAGCTCTTTAGAGATATACGTCTCATGATTAGAAAACATTACTCCCAGCTAATCAGCCCATCATTTATTTTGCAGCCCATCATTAGCAGTTGTATTGACACATTTTAAATTAAAATTATTTTTTAAAACAACAACAACATAGATTTTCTGTCATTTATCTGAGTAGTCAGAACAGCTGGTTACAGCATAGAGACGGTAATTTACTCAAAAATAATATATGTTTATATTTGCCTCAGGTGCATGCACCTTTGGCCGGGGGGAGGGGATAACAACTGTTGTGGGCTATATTTATTTCTGTGAATATAGTATCAGCCCAACCATGCTCCAAAGCCATGGGTTTTCCAAGAATGGTTAGACATCCTCTCTACTTCTTGTCCTCCACCAGCACACAAAGTTTTTTTTAATGATCATTTGTGGCTGGTTGCTGAGGAAAGTAATTTTGAAAATGCTGAATGCTGCAATTTTTTATTAATCTGCTTATAAATGCTTTTTTGATTCTTTTTAATTTTCTAATTTCCTTTATAAGGTTTTAATATAATATCTTTTCTTTTATCTGTATCAGAGATTTATTTTATTTTGTTGTGAGCCACTTTGAGTTCCAGTTTTGAAAACAAGGTAGGGTATAAATCAAACCCAATCAAATAAATAAGATATAAGTGTATAGAAACATAGAACTGGAAGACAACTCAAGGACCATCTAGTTCAGTTGCCTGCCATGCAGGAATACAAAATCAAAGCACGCCTGGCAGATGGCTATGTAGCCTCAAATATAAAAAAATATAAATGTATAAATTTAAAGTTTTTTTTTAAATGAAGTAATTTAAAAAAAACATTTTAAAATATCATCAGTAGAGGGGAAGTTTTTATAGTAAGGTGTGTCCAATATTGAGATTTCTGAGCAATCTCTGGAAACATATGAGATACTGAGTCATAACAGTGACTATGATTATATCTGTCTGTTTACTTCTGAACAACATACAGCTCTCACCCAGACAGGGGATTCCATTAGACATTTAAATCTAATCAAGTGCTTGCCTACCATTTGGCATACTAAATAACTTGTTAACAGATGGAGAAATTTGATCTCTCAGCCCTCAAGCACTCCTGTCAACATGGTAGCAAAACATATACATTACAGCAATTTCTAATAGACCACCATCCTGGCTGTACCAATGTGCTTCCCAACCATTTCACATTAGGCATAACACTTAACACAGTAAGTTCAGAATAACTGTTTGCAACACAGTGTTGTGTCTATACCACTTCTGGATAATCATATAAACATGGAAATGATACAGTTCAGAGAGATAGCCACGTTAATCTGGAATATCAACATGCAAAGGGATCTTGGAGCATCTTTGACACTAAGGCTGCATCTGCACAGCAGAAATAATGCAGTTTGACCCTGCTTTAACTGCCATGGCTCAATGTTATTGAATTCTGGCATTTGTAGTTTGTTGTGGCACCAGAGCTCTCTAACAAGGAAGGCTAAACATCTCACAAAACTACAAATCTTAGAATTCCATAGCACTGAGCCATGGCAGTTAAAGTGGTATCAATATGCATTATTTCTGCAGTGCAGAAGCAGAGTAACAAAGCTGAATAAGTTGTAGCATAAGTTTCCATAAACTACAAAGGTGCTTCCTTTGCATGGAAATAGTATGTTTAGGCCACATACAGATACAAGGAGAACACATGGCAACAGAACTTGCAAATTAGTCAAATAATCAGCTTGTTTTTGACATATAAATCACAGTTGTCTATTAAGTCACAAAAGATTCTGCTATTGTAAACCCCAGCACCCTATTCCCTAATGCAGTGGCACTGCTTGAGCTAATAGCTTGTAATTTTGCATCCGTGAAAACCTTGATGAAATCTACAATTCTGCCAGGTTCAAAGCAGTAAAATTGTCAGAAGTAAACCAAGTGTTTAAAAAGTGCTGAGAGGTGTCACAGGTGATTTTGATAGCTGCTCCCTTCTCCCAACTGATTTTGTTTCTGTTTCTTCCAATTTTATACTAGATTAAAATAAATCTACCTGAAAATGTTGGAAGCAAAAAGGCATCAACACTTATATAAAGTGCTTAGTGAGAGGGAATTGTAGACAGCATGCCTGCCCTTTTGTTTCACCTTTGTTTCTTTCTTTGACCTATTTACTCAAGCCTTTTTGCATCCTTCCTACTTGCAGAGGTCACCTCCCCCTCCTTCCAAAGGTTAGTACTGTACTTTGTCTTTCTTTGTCTGAGAAGGGAGCATCTATAAAGCTTTCACCTCTGGATGACCTACATCCACATTCGAGAGCCAGTTTTAGGGGCTGTTCTACTGAAATACAGGTAATCTTCTTTTGTCTGTCTCCTTTCCTATCCCAAGATGGATTTCCTGAAACAATAAATGTATATTTTCTATTTTTGTTAACCTTACAAGAGCATCCCCCCCCCCTTTCCTACCACAAACTCCTATTGGACTGGCTATGCTGCAGTCTGGTGAATATAGGGCTTGAACAGACAGGCCAAAATAAAGCTGCTTTGGGTCACTTTGAAGGTATGTTGTTTAAATGATGCATGTGTCCTAAGAGGCAAGAAGCCATGCCAAAGCCTAAGGACTGGACCACTAGCTTTGGCACAGGCCTATAGATACTGTCTGTTCAGGCCTATAGATACTGTCTGTTCAGGCCTATAGATACTGAACACTCTTATATGAGATGGTACAAAAAGTCCTTGATCATACAGGGAGCTGAGAGAAAATATTTAGTGATAAACAAAACTTGTATGGATCTCCAACATAAAATTAGAAGGAACACCCACCCACCCACACACCCACCTGAGACTTTCTGGTCTGGATGCACCCAGACCTAACTTTTTGACTCTCACTTTTGCTCCATTACATTCTATATTTCTGTCTATTATTATTATTATTTTGAAAATTAGGGCTGAATTACCTCATCATACCTCAGATTCTAAGTTCATAACTAGAAGGTGTTGCACAGGCCTGTTACAGACTGCCAAAATAAAGCTGCTTCGGGTCTCTTTGGAGGTATGCTATTTAAATGATGCATGCGTCCTAAGAGTCTGGAGGTCGCGCCAAAGCCACACTCAATTCCTAAGCACTGGAGTGCAGCTTTGGTGCAGCTTTCGGATTCTTAGGACCCATGCATCATTTAAATAGCATACCTCCAAAGAGACCCAAAGCAGCTTTATTTTGGCAGTCTGTAACAGGCCACAGTTTCTCAAACACAGTATGATTGCATCAGAGCTGCATGACTGAACAATATACTTTGTTAACAAGCCTGAAAAGTCAAATCTTCATTGTTTTGGTGAAATCTGAGAAATCTGAGAAATGATTAAAATGTTATCAAGTTGCTTTCCTCCCTTAAAGTCCATGGAAGCAATAGCTGGCAAAGTAATCTCATGCATGCTCAATTTCATTCTGAAATGACAATGCTTCCAGAATTCCAATGCTTTAAACAGGGATCCTGTGTGGCAGAGGGAATCTAGTGGATTCTACCTTCAATGTTTTATACTTTAGTTATGTAATGAGACATTGCAACTGCCATCTGCCGGCCTGAGAGGGAGTTCGCCAGGCAAGTCCAGCTCCATCCGGACTAAGCCTGAAGGAAGGAGACTCCGCCCTCCACAACTGCCATCTGCCGGCCTGAGAGGGAGTTCACCAGGCAGGTCCAGCTCCATCAGGACTAGCCTGGAAGAAGGAAGAGCCCTCCCTCCAATCCATCTGCCTTGGTCCAGGCCTAGAGGGAGAGAAGAATCACTGGACCTCATCCCCTTTTCCTCCATCATTCCCTTCTCCTTTCGTTTCGTGTCTTTTAGATTGTAAGCCTGAGGGCAGGGAACTGTCTGATTAAAAATAATATTGTAAGCCACCCTGAGAGCCATTAGGGCTGAAGGGCGGGATATAAATACCTAAACAAATAAATAAATAAATAATTTTGAAATCAGCCTGAGTTCATTGGTCCTTTCTTCCCAGTAAAATTATTCTCTCTCTCTCTTTATATATATGTATGGATGTATGGATGTACACACATACATATGCATATTATGAAGGAAGAAAGATAAGTGGAACATACTTCTGAGTAAACATACTTGCAGGCTGAAAATGTACTTTATCGTGCAGCATCACAGCTTTTTCTGAAGTATATTTATTACATTTGATGAGGTCTATTCCCAGATGTGTGGCTTTACAGCAGCAGCTTTCCTTCATCCAGTTTGTGTCTATAATTATTGTTAAGCAAATTCCCAAACAAGCCCACTTAATGGCTATCTACTTTTGAAACAAGCAGTAAAATCCTGTGCAAAATTCTGCACTACACCAAAAAAGAAAAGGTATTAAGATAATGACAGCAATAAATAACTGTTTGTGTTATTGGTTACCTGACAGGAAAGATTAGATAATAACATTTTCATTAATAGAATATAAAGAATTTATCAAAATTTATTTTCCTCAAAAACTGTTGACAAAAACACATACAGTGATACCAGAAAACAGTTTGTAATATTTAATACATTTTTTCTATATAATTCCAACTAAAACTATTAAGCAAGCTTTGGTATGTCCAAGCATCATCTTTTATGCAAGCCTTGATAATACAACAGTGATTTTGTTATGGGGGGCTTTGTCTCAGTAACATTGCTGGAAAAGCACTCCATTTTATAAATGTTGGCAAGCATTCATTATATAGGTCTGTTGGAACAAAATGATAATTAGCTCTTTCCCTGACACCTTAGAAGAAAACACTTTCCCAGTGTTCTGTACTAAGTGTCTATGATCATACTAGAAACCTGTGGACAGTTGGAAACACTGGGAGAAATGAGTTATGGAACACTGGCATCGAGTTCTGAGCTTTCATCCTCAGAAGTCAGGTTCCATTCATAGGAGGTCCCTTGCCACATGCTGAACTTCATTAACTGGAGAATGAGGTGGTCTACTTACACATTTCCAAAAAGAGAGGAAGTGTATCAGCAAACAATATGATGAAAAAGGGAAGTCTATTTATATACTCTTTCTCCATGCCAATGTGAATGTATACTGGTAGTCACAGGGCTAGTATTATGTTCCTTCAAGTCACCTGTCAGCTTATGGCACCTTGAAAATTTCATGGGGCTTTCACAGAAAACCAGTAATCAGAGATGGTTTGTCATTGACTTCCCCTGAGTATCTCCCACAGCACATGGCATTATCTGGAATTCACTCTTCCAAGTACCAAACAGGTGTGGCCTGACTTAGCTTCCAAGATTGGACAGGGATCAATGGGTGGCATTGGTTTGGTTAGTGGTTTGAGCATTGGACTACAACTCTAGAGAACAGGATTAAAATCATTGCTCAGCCATTAAAACGCACTAGGTGAGCTTGGGCAAGACATACTCTTTCAGACTCAGAGAAAGGCAAAGGCAAACTGCCTCTGAACAAATCTTGTTAAGAAAACCCCATGATAGCTTTACCTTAGTGTTGCCATAAGTTAGAAACAACTTGAAGGTGCACAACAACATGCATGCAAACATTCATATACACACACACTATAATTTAAATGCCATCTGTCTCAGCATAATGGAGAAGATTGTAATGACCTCTGTGACTGTTCCGTTATATGCATATGCACACAAAAATTGTATACTGTATGTTATTGTGTATACATACATACCAATGTAGAAATAATTATTTGTGATGATCCACCTGACTGGTATACCTGTCCAGTATTTATACAGGTGATAAGAGTTAATTGGCAAATTATAGGTGCTTGCTCTTCTTTCTTGTAGGTCTTTATCTTATACTAGGCTTGGGCTGGAAAAATCTCCAAACAGGGAATTGTCCTCTGTATGAGTAAGACACAAGGTGACCCTATCATAGAGTGGAAGGATGCAAGTCAATATCTAGTACTGCAAGTACATTCTTCTGTTTGCTACATAAATTTACTAGTTATGAGGGATTTTCCTGCTCTTAGGCTAGGGGAATGGGAACATAAAAACATTTACAGTAGATGTTAATTTTATCCATATCCTGCACAGCACTGCAAGGGATTAATTTAATACTTGATGATTCATCATGACTTTCCTAAGCAGTGTTCTGTGTGTTTTATTCCTACTCAAGGGGAAATAGTGGTCATATACAATTTAATATGAGCTACAGAATGTTTCATAAATAATTATTACCAAGACTTCAGTGCTCATCTGTTGGGGCTATCATATATTTTCAAAAATATGTTTGGTATTATGTATATTTCTACAGTGTTTTTAGAAACACACACTTTGCAGAAGGTCCCAGTGTCAAGCATATCAAGGAAGAACCAGAAAATACTCTTTTTACACCCCTAGAGAGTCCCTGTATACCCAGAGGGACAACTACCAGGGACTGCTTAGCCACAATCCCTTTTCTGCCCCTGAATTTGTTTTTTTTTTTAATTACCAGAAATGCTCCTCACACCACCTGTTGACATGAGATGCAATTATACTATGTCCTTGTCCTGCCATTTTGGGAAGCTTCCTGCACTTTGCAGATCTAAAATGAAATGACTTGTTTGAGCCCCTTACCACCTTACATGATCCTGAATGGCAACATTCAATCAGCAACAAGAATTATTTACCCATGATATTAAAACATTCTTACCCTTCTCTTCAAATACTACATGTAAGGAAGCTATCAAATTCAGCTCTGGCAGCCAATCCTGATCTCAGCATTTACCTTTTCAAAACACAGCTTGGAAAAAGATAGGGTATTGTTTAAGTTAAACTGTTCCATGGAGTCTTAAAATATATTGGATTCCTATCTCAAGCTGAAAGAAGATTCAGAACAGAACAATAGATTATTCTAAACCCTTGCAACTAATTATCCTGTTGGAAAGAATGTATGGATGGGGAAAAGGCCTGTATGAATAAGCTGCCCTACATATAGAGATACTACGTGTTGTTCTTCTTATTTTCATTAATAATCTGAGGACTGTAAAGTTAAAACCATTAAAATTCAATTAAAAACCATATAAAAATCAACAAAAAGCACAGTGCACCATATTAGACCATTATGGTTAATTTCTAAAAGTCTGACAGAATAAGAGAGTAAATAGGCAGCTTTCTAAGCCCTCTTAGAGTGGGAGTTGCAAAGTCTAGGAACAGCCACTGAGAAAGCCCTCTCTCTTATTCCCATCAAACAAGCCTGAGAAGGAAGTAGGACAAAGACAAAGGCCTCCTCTGAAGATTTTAGAAATCTAATTGTCTCATGTAAGCAGTATGGTCTTTCAAATATTTCAATGAGTGCTCTAGAGCAGTGGTACTCAAACCTTTTACCTGTGGGATCCCCCTTTAGATTTACATATGGGCATTGTGCCCCCTTGACATAATATATGTATAAAAACATTTTGTTAATTTAATGTGTGTATTTTCATTTTCACATTCATGAATATTCATATTTTAATACCTTATACAAAAATAACATCATTCAAATTAGAACAGTTTCAATTCGGAAAAGGCAATATTTAACTTAATTGATGTGTAAATTTTACACATAAAAAAGTTTTGGAAGAGGAGTAGGAGCAGGGATCAGGTCATCCACACCTCACACTCTCCTTGAGCAACTCTCCCATCTCCTGGGGTTCCACTGCTTTAGAGGGAATGCAGGAAAAAGGCAGCTCTCTTGTTCCCAAGTGCAACCATTTATTTTCACCACATGTAGCAATAGTAACCTTCAATATTTACAATGGAGGAAACTAAACTTTTGCACTTGTGGGCAGCAGGTAAATGTGCTAGTTTTCCCTGTGCCAAACTATGCTCAGTTGTGTGACCCACATGTCTTGTTAACATAGTTATTCCTCAGTCCAAGTTTCCTGATAGTGTTGTTGTGAAGCCAAGAGCATGCTCCATTCCCAATGGAGAAAATTGTAGAATACATAAATATCATGAGATTATATAACATAAGTGTAGCCATAAATATGGACTTCAAAACGAAATGGCTAATTGCTAAGGCATTAGGGTTAACTGAAAAGGAGACCATGTAATTCACAGCTATAAAATCCAGACTGAAATTCAAATAAGAATATAAAACACCACAATAAGAAACGGTGTCTTTTATTTAAATGTGAGAAAAGGAAAATGCCTTTTTATTTTTCATTCTTTCCCTTAACTCATTTTTATTTCTTATTGCAGACTTTAAAATGTTATTACATGTTTGACCCTTGTAATATATCCATGTGTCTTCAGAATCATGTGATTATGTAGTCCATTTTGTCTTCCACGTTTTGGCTGCCATCTCATATTTTGTATTATTTAAACTAATATTAAAAACCAAAAGGAAAAAGTATAATGGTTATTGATCATATGGAACAAAGAAAATGTGTTCCTGTAAAAATAGATCTTTAGTACATATTGAATTATCTAGACAAGAGTGCCACATTTATCTTAATCAACAAGACTAGTAAATGGAAATAGTGTGCCATGATATACTAATTCTGCCAGGGTAATGGTTATTTTAAGATGATTTAAAAGCATTCTCAACTCCTGGGGACATCCTGTGATGGTATAGATAACAAAAATACAAGGAAACTTTGATAAAACATTAGAAGAATCATCTGGACAGTAAGAATGGTTTGACAATTGAACCAAATGCCTTGACAAACAATGGGGTCTCCTTCTCTGGACATCTTCCCAAAAAAGCTGGGCAGCCACCTGCTGGGGATTCTTTAGCTGAAGATCCTGCAATGAGAGGGGGTGAGACTCAATGACTTGTGAGGACTTTCCCACTCTAGGAGTCTATGATCTGGTTGCTTCTTCCTCATCTTGTTTGAAGGGCTCACAGATGCCTTTGTCTCATTATCTTGCCACAGTTTATGAGATACACTGAGAGGTCAAATGAAGGGAAATGGCACACTTAAGGGAACTAATAGACAAGATGACTGAACAGGCATGTAGATTTATTAATTAAAAACTGTACCAATCGTTCTCTCAAATGCACACTCCAGGTGGATGACTAGCACTGAAACGGAACATTCTGCCAACTGTATCACATTTATTTTTGTGGTGGGAAGGAGGAACCAGCATGATCAAATCTGAAAATGGTGATTTAGTATACAATGTGATCACATAATAGTGTAACAGCTTCATAATTTTCCACTCACATGTTCAAGAATGTTTAGTAAATGGGACAAAAACATGCCACCAACCACAATCATCTCTGTGATTTTTCCCCCCTCCATTTTTGTAATTACAATTTCTTTCCATTGAATTTATGTAGACATTTGCAAAATTTGTAAAAAAAATTCCCCAAAACAACATCACTTTTCTCAGTATTATAATCTTCCTCATATGATAATATGGTACCTACCTAGCATATAGGTATGAGTACCAGTTTCAGGATATTCTCCCTCCCCATATATATATATATATATATATATATATGACAAATTCATTCCTAATTGCTCATAAAAAGCCCACTGGTGAAGAAATCTATACCTCTTTGCTATGGAACATTAAAGGAGTACACAATCTGGTAATTTATTACAGGTTATTAACCTATAATAAATTTTCCCTATAAGGAGTGCCATAAGATTAAAAGTTCAAGGATACTGGCTAGTTAAGTACCATATGAGCAATTTTGCTTTATAAAGACCAAAAGCCTGAACATGTAGGAAACATCATTTAAACATGTATTAGGGCTGTGCAAGGGTTCTCCCAATTTGGTTCATATCCCAATTTAACAATATGAATTGGGCCTGAATACATTTGGACTGATTCAGGCCCAGTCCAATCTGTTTTGAATTCTAAATCTCAGTGAAGATTCAGAAATCTGAATTTCTGGTATCTCCTATTGAGCTGCTGTGGGAAAACTATAGCTTTTCAAGATTTATGTTCTTTGTAAACACTAAAATATGAAATCTGAAGGTATGGTATCCCTTTCAGAGCAAATAAAGACAGCCCAATTGCAGACAGGTACAGTAGCTCCAGGGGTTTATGTGCTAGACACATGTGCAATTGCTTTTTTGTAATAAAAATAAGCATGTGCATACAGTTGAGTGCTTAATTCTTCTGGGTACTGATGTTTTTTGTACTCTAGTGTCTCTGATGTTTGTCTGACACCTGAGCAATAAAAGCCATGTGTTTCTGTTACACTTACACAAACATACACACACACACTGCAAAGAGGCACAATAAAAATGATAAAGAGACAAGGGAAGAGTAAGATACTTTCTCTAGATAGGTACAAATCTTAAGACCTGAAAAATACCACATAAGAGCACCTAGGTTCATTCCCAAAGTTTAGAATACAAATACAGATAGCCCTCCACATCCACAGATGCAACCATCCATGGCTTGATTTATAAAAATTTCAAAAAAGCAAACCTTGACTTTGCCATTTTATATAAGGGAGACCATTTTATTATGCTATTGTATATAATGGGAACATAGCATCTATGGATTTTGGTATGTGCAGAGGGAGGGGGAGGTCCTAGAACCAAACCCCAACAGATACAAAGGGCCCACTACACATCCACACTGAAGAGCACAACTAAAGAAGTAGTGATCAGAAGTATTGTACTGTACTAGAGGCAGTATGGTGGCCAATCGATGGCAGCCAGGCACTTATATCAGCTGAAAAACAAACCAACAAAAGACCAGAAACAACCGAACATATACAGTTTGGTGATCTCATCTCTCTTTTGCTGGAAAACATTGGTGAGATTCTTAGCTCAAATTGGGAGCTAGGGATGCACTGTGCAGAATCCAGCTCCATTATCCCACTGTAGTGTTTTCCCTATATGGTATAGATGGAGACATACTGTCTCCACTCCATACAGACAGACACATACACACATTCCAAAATGGACCAAATCACTTCAGACCTGGCTGATCTTCGCCATTTCTGAATCAGATGGCCCTGACCTGCTTCTAAATTGGTCTGAATCAGCCAGTTTTGTTTAAAATTTGGAATTTGTCTAAAGCAATTGTACAGTTTTAAATCACATGATTTCCAGAAGAGGGCTAAAAAGAGGCACACTGATATAGCCTAATCTACATTTCTATAATTTATGTATTTACTTTGGCGAAATAGAAAAGTAAAAACTAATCTTTTTTTAAAGTAACTATAACATTAAACAACTATTTAAGTCAGAGCTAAAACTGAAATAATTGTTTTCACAGTAGCTGTCTATAGAGTTTGAATTTTGCCTTGCCTCATGGATGCAATCAAACCACTCCGGCAAAAAAAGAATTCCCTGTGGATGGTGCACTGTAACCGAATTTCACCTATCAATTTCAACTATCATTATGCAATAGTTAGCAAAAAATACTTAATAGTTAATTATAGATGATAGTCTTGATCCACAAAAATTATATCCACATTGTTATAGAGAAAAAATAAACATAGTCTTTGTTGGCATCCCTCCCCAAATTAGTTCAGACTCATCTTTGCATTGACTCCTCATCTTGATGGTGAATGGAAGTACATATCAAGACATTAACACACACCCACTGAAGCCAACAATGGTGTTTACAGTAATATCTGCTATCATCTGACATTTCATCAATACAATCCATTAGAGTCCTTGCCACAATTCTATTATCTTCACTGGCACAAATTTATCTGCCTGGTATGCAAGAGCAAAACAAGTGCCATACATTAAGCAGTTGCTGACTTCAGAACTACATAATCACTTCTTATTTCCTAACTGTTCTGTGAATCTCGACACATCACCCTGCATTTCTAATTTGGGCATGAGACCTACCACAGGGAAGTCTGCATTAACTAATTTACAACCTAAGGGTTGCAGCTTGTCTGTCCAGCTGTGTATAATTTACACCATGCTTTACTGATTCAGCACTCCAAGGGATAGCACAAGCTTCATCTTTTCCTTTCATCTACTAGAGACCTGCAGCAAATATTATGCCGAAAACTTCACTGACTACATTACATTACATCTAGTGAATTGTCCTACCAATACATTGACACATTTGCTCAAAAGCAGCTCCTATCCAAGTGAGCATATGTGGCCCTGGAGATAGCATTTCATGCAGGCCTAGAAACCATCTTTCATGACAATACATCTCACATTCAGAGAAAGACATGTGATCCTGTTGGGGGAAAATGACTTAAATCATTTATTTGAGATAGTCAAACATAAGAAGTCATGCCTTATTTATTTATTTATTTTTAATAATTTTTATTGGTTTTTCACACATAACACATATAACCTTATTTAATAGGATCATTGTTAAGTAAGTCTCTTTCCATTTTTCAGATGCCATTTTAAAATTGTTTACATGCCCACACAGAAAACTGAATACTGTTCTTGTTGATTTGTTTAAAATAAATAATATACTTGCAGGGGTCATATTCCCCGCATCTAAATTGTCTGCTACCTGAAGAAAACAATTCATTCATCTGATTAAGTGTTGATAAAAGTTTGCACTCCAATGAAATTTCTTGTCTTCAAAGTATTATAGCCTATGAGACATAAACACTAAACTCCCCTGGAATTCATTACTGTCACCTGAATACAACTAAGACCATTCAATTATCATGATCTTCATTTAATCCTCATTATCTCAAAGAGTTCATAACACATTGAAAAATTAACAAAACTGTTTTAGAGTTAATCACAGGTTTATAACCTCTCAACTGCTCTCTGTGTGGCTTCGAAAAACAGAAGGAACCTACCCACTTTAAAGAGATCTCCTGGCTTCTGAGATTCCTGCTTTTCTGCACTAGTAGGCTAAAGTGGCAATATTCATAAACAAATTATCTTAGTGAATATTTGTTGGGACGGGGGAGAAACAAAAACCTGTCATAAACCCCCATGATACCACTTCTGAGATAGCTGTCTTCCTAAAGTATTACTTCATTCCAGCAACAGTTGCTGAGGAATGGGAGAAATATCAATGATAACTTCTGTAGTATAGGTGAGGTTTACCCTATTATCCCCAGATCTCTGCTGTCAAGGAAAGCGTTAATTCTTCTCTGCCCACAGATGAGAATATGGTGAAGAAAGAGAATATGCATAGACATTGTGTATGTATATATTCGGTTGATGCAGTTCCCCAGCATGGTTGTGCTCCCCAAGTCAGGGGCAACATGGTTGTGCTTCCCAAATTGGTGTAAAAAACAGCTGTTGAAAAATATTTTGCTTTGGACCTCATTCATACATTCCACAACTCCCTATAAAAGTCTGCTCTTGAATAAGGTAACTGGTATCTCACTTAGACTGCTCCTTGACTCCAGATTTTCTCTAATACATTCTCAAAATAACCTGTTGTCATCACTTGTTGATTTACCAAGAGACATAGTACTCTCTCCATTCCTTATACTTGTTTGTGTAAGAAACAATGACAGAAATATTAGTTCCTGCACAGAAAACACTGGTATCTATGTAAATCAACCATGTACCAATTTTACGGTGAACAAACCTCCAATTTCATTTTTTTTTGTGCACAGAAAACAACATTTTCTTCACCAGAATTAATATTTCTGCATTGAAATGTTATTTTCCATGCAGAAAACGCTGCTCTCTGCAACAAAAATGCTATTTTCTGTGCAAAACAATTATGTGTGGATCTTGTGCAGAATAAGTCCTGAACTGTGAATATTTTCATCAGGATTCTTTTTGTCAGGGTTTTTAAATCATTTTTAAAAACATTTTCAAATATTTTTCCATCCCTAAGTCACATTTAAACAACCAGAGCAAATAGTCATCAATATAGATATACAATACACACACCATACCATTATTGTACCATACTAAACCCCTTCCTTAACAACTCTTCCAACTGCCAGACTTTTACGTCATCCTCCTCCTTTCTCCAAATCCCTCTAAAATCGCTCTGTTGACTTTCACAACTACCTTTCCCCATCTGTCATTCAACTAACTCCATACACATATCTCATCCTTCTCTGTAGTCAATCATTCCTGCATCAGAATGTAGTTTAGGAACAATGTGATACCAAAAAATGTAAATCAATTAGTGACACTGCTAGATATCTGCATAACCAGATACTCAAATCTGAAGGTGAAAATACCTCAGTATTAAGTCTTTATTCTCTCTAGCCCAATACTGTCCTTTTAGTAGTTATTAGGAATGGCATCAGATGGAGTATGTTCCAGTATTTATCAGAGTTTTTTTTAGTTGAAAGGGACAAGGTCTGAACCTGTGATCTACTCTTTGCAAAGTATATCCTCTTTCATTAAGCATTTTCTTTAAATGATATTTTACTAGTGAAGAGTCAGCATGGAAGCATTATCCACAGGCAACCACTCTGCTATGGTAATGTATAAAACCTACATTAGATAAGATATAAAATTATGTCTAATGAACAATTACATATTTATATATCACTCAGGCTCATAATTTCAATAATATATAGCTTTATACTCTTCAGGTTTTCAATAGACTCATCACAAATCCTCTGTTTTCCATTTACTGCCAGTCACACTCCAATAAGACCCTCTTAAGCTATTACCAAAGTCCAGTAAAATAGTCCCACTCCAACCACTGATAAATTGGTACTTTAAAAAAAAAGTCATTTTAATAATGAGTGCATTTTCCTCTTCTTTCAGCCTAGCCATTTAATCACTTCTTTGTGATATTTCCTATAATGTGTTTCTAATAAGAGCTCCATTAATTTTCAAAGCTTGGCCCTCTTAAAAGTTTCAACACCTCCATCAAGTAGAAAGGTGTTCGCGAAATAGCATAGGGAAGAAGAACCTCAAAAATGCTATGACATTACTGAAATGAAGCCATCTTAATAGGACTCCATTAACAGCAGAGCTGGAACACAAGCACATTAAATCACATTAACACAAGCGCACAGTAAAAGGAAAATGCATAAATCAGATCAGCTGTGAGAAAAGACATCCTTTATAGCAGGAATGGGAAAGAGATGGATGTCAATTGCCATGCTCCTTCAACATTGGCTAGCAGCACTTCAATAATATCTGGGTGGCTCCAAATCACCCATCCCTGCTTTATAGAGAGTTCAAATGCTTAATATCGCCAGTGTTGTTTTTACCCACAATGATAAGGACAAATAGAAAAAAATTAGAAATGGGAAATGAAATTATCCCATGAACCTACTTAATTTGTACCTCCCATATCAAGAACAAAGCAAAATTATATGAATGCTATGATGAAGTTCTCCAACTCCACACACCCCAAAAATCCATAGAACAATAGGCTATGTTACAGGAAACTGCATATTGTGTATGTGTGTGTGAGAGAGAGTGTTCACACACATATACATGTGCGCGCGCACACACACACACACACACACTAGTTTAAAAAGGGGGCAAAATGCATATATTCAACAAAATGTGTATATGCATATACTCACAAATGAATTTGTATATTAATTTTCATGCTAAATTTTAATACAATGACAATCTGCTGTGACAACTGAACAATACTGAATTAAGAATTGAAAAATTCAACACTGACAGAAACCAGCCAATCAGCTTTCAGATTAACTCAGCCTCTGATACACACCTCAGATTTGTAAACCAATCAGAGACTGCAAGGACTTCATGGGTGCTCTCTAGCATAACTGTATCTTTACATGTCTGGCCTCATACTTTCAAAGGCACTGCAGCTTTCAGCAAAAACCTTACCCTTTGACAGGCAACTGCAGATTCTGCCATCCTTCTGCAGCCACAGGTTTGGTCTAGAATGGAATCCTGACACACTGAGACTGCCACGTGGCAGAACGCTGCTCCCATGACACATTTGCTTTTGCTGATCCTGTTAGATAGCAATACTTCTATGGCAATCTAGCAATATTTGTCTGAATATAAAGTCACCTGAACTGTTCCTCAAGCTTTGATGACCTCATTTTTGCTTCTCATCCGTAAATACTGCTGTGGTTCATCTGGTGCCTGTGTCTTCACACTTCTCTTAACAAGGGGTGCTTAGAAATTAAGTTTTTTGTTTTTTAAAGGGGGGAGGGATCTTTTTAAATCTTAATTTCCAAGCCTGTATTGCCATGGCAATACCATTTTGTTTTTGTTTTTTCATATTCCTCAATGACCCCCATTATGCCAAACATGGCTCTATGTTGAATGTATACGTTTACTGCATTATAACATAAGGATTTTATTTTTAATCCATCTCCTAATAATTCCAAACACTGGCTTCAATCATGTTACCAGCAGAAAAACAGGATAGGGCTCATATACCTTTACTGATTATGCAGAAAAGGGAATTTTAGCAGATATAACTTGTGAGAAAAACAACAACAGCTGAAATTCCTTCTTCTACAAAACTGTTAAAGGTACAAGATCCAATGGCTAACCTCCTCTGAACAAATCTTGCCAAGAAAATCCCATGACAGGTACACCTTAGGGTCACAATAAGTCAGAAACAACATAAAGGCACAAAAAAATCTGTTTTTTTCTTCCTGTTTTTCACCTGAGCAACCTACTTAAAGCCAACATGAATTTAGTAGACCTCTGCCAGTGCAACAGCTTTTTTTCTCTATCCTTCTCTCCCCTCTGCAAGTCCTCTGCATTACATCAAATCAAACATATGCCGGTCCACTAAAGCAAATTTTGAGGGCATGTGTAGCAGAAACGGCTGCAAATGACACAATTGGACCCTACCTTCCCAGTTTGTCTTTCTCAATGTTACTGCAGGAGGACTTGATCTTTTCAGTTTACTACATCTTAAAGTCTTTTTGTTTTGGTAGTTGTAACTAATTCAGATCCTATCAGCAAATATGTGACTGTCTGCTCAAATTGGTATTATTTTCAAAATAGTTCCAGATGGTAGTGGATTTTTCTGGATACCTTTTCATTTTGTCACTGTAAATATTGGTGTCATCCACAAACATTGGTATCTCAATACTCATCCTTTTATACAATTTATTTATTAATAAACTGCATAGTGCTACACTGAACTTTCCATATACAGATCCTTTGGGAACTCCACCACTTATTTCCTTCCATTAAGAAACGCTTTGATTTTTCTTCCCTGATCTGCTTTGGGTCCTCATACTATTTTTGGGTCCATTGTGACTGCTAAATTTGGTGAAGAACTTTTTGGAAAGCATCTAGTCTTTGCTGGAGAGCACCTACCTCTGCATTTACTAATCATCTTGCCAAATTCAAGAAAGTTGGTTAGATAGGACCTCTATTTGTATGTAGGCATGCATGCCTACAGCCCCATGGTAAGGCAACCCAGTATCTGGATTACATAGGTGTAAAATAAAATTTCCCAAGAAGGCACAGACTTGTGAGACTAAACTTTTATAAGGACATTGAGTTACATATTATACAGTCATAAGAGGAACTTAAGCTCATGTAACTTCTTTCTGGTAACCAATTTCTGTAAAAATCTGCATGGAAAGTATTATAGAGCATTTCATGGAGTTATAAAGACCAGCACATTTATAACGGCATAAACTTTCATGGAACTATCCATCAAATGTATGAACTGTTACTCTCATTTGGCAGTTTTCTGCCCATGTGCTGGAAAAGTTAAACAATAATCCACAGCAAATTGAGATACACAATTATTGATCTAGTTAAACGTACACAAGTGCATAAACCTGGCCTAAATCCAACACCATGCCTCTTGACATCCACTCATAGAATATGGCTTCCCCCTAAATATGCCCTAGACTTTCAGAGACAATATGGAAGTTGTGGGAGGCTTGCATGCAGAAAGAATGAATCCATTCTGTTGTCAGATGGACACTATTAGATAAAGGGGGCACTTAGGTCTAAGAGGGTGTCCCGTACAAAATGAAGTTCACATTGATTTTAACTAAAAAGCCACACACACATGGCATATTATATAAATATAAAAGAGCAAATATAAATGATTCAATATGTTTAGCTGCTAAGTTTGATCCACATTTTTAATAATAATAATAATAATAATTCTTGATTATCTTATCTGAAAGTACATTTAGCAGGAACAGTCTGGATTAGTAGTTATACATAGAATAGAATCATATTTCTCCCTTATACACAAAATTTCAGCAGTATTAACTATAATGTGTGTGTGCATGTTTGTTTTGATTTATTCTTAACATTTAACAATTAAGAGTCAGTTACTATAAACAGTAAAATGGCTGCACAAATTCTGTTTTATGATTTTCATTTCATCATTGGTCAATGAGACAAGGTGATATGGTCTTGAAGGCTGAGAATCAGAATTTAAGCTTCCATCTGTTTTTTAAAAAATAGCATTTGGGGGGTAAAATTCTCTAGGGAAATAATAACATTATGAAGATATCTCTTTTTCCCCTTATGCCACCAGAATTTGCTTCGGTTGTTTGGTTACTCTATAAATCCAAAGTCTCAGTATTAAAAACTATGGTCCAAAACACATTGCAGAAATGATCTAGTCTAAGACTGCTTTAACTGCCCTGTCTTAATGCTAAGGAGTTCTGGGAACTCAAGTTTTGTGAGACATTCTCTCTGACAGAGAGCTCTGGTGCCACAATAAACTACAGTTCCTAGGATTCCTTAGCACTGAGGCAGGGCAGATAAAGTGATCTCAATCTGGATTATTTCTGCAGTGTGGAGGGACTCAAAATTACTTTGTTGACTGACAGAAATTTCTGTATGCATTCTTTTCTCACTTTTGCTTATTATCCCAGAAGGAAGTAGTGGTTTGTTTGTTTGTTTGTTTGTTTTAAATCTATTACATTTCACCCACAATTTCATGTGTCTCACTGGATAAAGTGTTGGGACAGGAAGAGGGAAGTGTAAATGTAAATCCCTGCTGAGCCAGGAAACTCATCCCATGGCCTAAGTCAAGTCCTATCTTGTAAGCTAGTCCAAACAAACATGAAAGTTAGAAGCAATACATTAAGTAACTGGGGGAGAAGGAACAAGTAGTCAAATAGATGTGAAGATCAGATGTAGTATCTTTAAGAAACCTGAAAGGAAAGCACACGTGCATGTCTGTGTATGTCAAGAATTGTTATTCATAACATTTCTAAAGAATAAATGGGAGCTTAAGAATTTACTGACGAATATCCCCTTGCAAATATAGTTCTGCCCAGCTGTCCTCCACCGCAACCCACCCCCATATTCCCCCCCAACCCCCATCTTCTCCAGATATACAGAGTGGCCTTTCGCTATTTATTATTTCCAGGAATACTGCCAATGAAATCTCATTTCCATCAGACAACAAGCATTTTTCCCTGCTGCAATTCAGGTCAGGGGACTACTAAAGCAAACAGAGTAAGGCCCATTAAAAGGTAAGAGAGCTGAATACATAACCCTGTCAGATGTAGGGATCAAAATGGCTCATAACATAAATGCTTTACAAACATAGCTTGAGTGCACCTGAGCTGCATGGTAAGGGAAAATAGCTGCATGTTGGAATGAAGGCTTCAATATTGTTCAAAACGGCTCAGTGCCAGTTCTGTGTTTATGAGCTGCTTTTATCATGTTTCCTCTTCTTTCTTTTCTAGCTGTTTAGGTGTACACATTAATAACAGACCTTAGTCATATGGATGGATCAGCTCCCTCCTTCTTCACAGCAAGCCAAAAAATGGCAGAATGACAGAACCTTCTGTTGGGTTTGCATAGAGATACTGCCCTACGCAAGTGGATGTGTTCCACCCAGTGGGTGATTTGACTCATCAAAGAACAGACCTTCACTTTGAAAGGCCAAGTAGCAGCTGTGTTGAGAATCCATCAAAAACAGCAGTACACACTTGCCTTCCTCCATTCCAGGGACTGTCACTGTTTAGAAGACAATTTCTATTTAGTGGCAGGATTCAAGCAGCTCTTCCTTCAGATTCAGCTTTTTCTCAGCGACTGCTGATGAACTTCATCCTGGCGTGTGCATATTAAGACAGCCATTTTTAGACAAACCCTTTTAACTCCTCTCTTCTGGAACCAAACTGAATGTTCAAAACCCTCAACTCAACAGAGTGCTTGTGAAGCAAAGCTAGCCATGTTTAAAAAAAACAAATCTTGATACAGTCAAACTGAACAAGCAGCTAAACTTACAGTGCTTTATAAATAAAGGTTAATAATAATAATAATAATTCAGTTAAAATAACAATAGAATTAAAAAGTATCTACTGTTAAAGGAATTACTTTCCTTTTTTCCTATCACATTTGACAGTCCATTTTTTCCTGCACTATTTTATCATGGTTGTTTAGTAACACCAACAGCCAAGTTATATTTACCAGTTATATTTATGATTTACCATAAAAATGTAATATTCTGGCATACCCAACACAAGAATTTAAAGGTAAATATTTACAGTATAGTGTACCAAAAACTTCCTTCATCCAACCATGGCCTTGAAATATTACAGAAACATTGAGAATCTACTAGACAGAGGCAATAGAGAAAAGAAACCTAATACAAATATGTTTTCAAAACATGTATTTACATGTATTCTTCACAGCTACAAAGAAAAAAAAGACAATCTTATTGAAAGAGATCATAATGAAATTTTAACAGTCGTAACATGCCTCCATTGGTTACTTTGTTGCTTTAATTCTTATGTTTCTGCCATCATTGACAGATATATAATAGCACGCACACACACACACACACACAGGGAGAGAGAGAGAGAGAGAGAGAGAGAGAAGAATTTTACATACTTCCAAGCAATATAATACACTACAGTACTGTATATAGAATAAGAGATCAGAGTAACTGTTTCTATGCCATAGTAAACCCTTATCTGCAGCAGGAAAGTCGAACAGAAAAAAAGAAAAGGATGCAAGAAAGAGGTTTAGATCCGGTGAATTTACAACTCAGTGATGTAATCGACTATTTTCTCTCTTTTAGCAACAAGCAAATAATATTTTTCAATGCTTCTTTTTGCATCTTCCAAAAATATACTTCTGGCCTTCCCTTAACCTCAGTTTCAAATCTGCAGCAAAATGGTAACGAAAAAGCAATCTGAATGGTTTCCATATGGTCTTTCTCTCAATGATGTTGCCCTTTTGCCCTTTTCTTTCAAACCTTGTCATCTCTGTGATGCCACATGCGTGCCCCACCTTAAATATACAGGATCAAAAGATTTATCCTGTTTTCAGGAACATCTTTCCCCAGTAACCTGGCTTACAGCTTTCTCCTTGCTGAATTCAAGGAATAATATAAAATCATATACAGTATTTACAAAAAAGCAAGAAGATTTTCAACAACTGGCCACTCTTTCACACTCATAAACCCTTATAATAAAGTAAGAATTCAGCACTAGATTTAAAACAGCCAGTGTAATGGATTCAGTAGCTACATCAGGAGGTTTTTTTGCCTCTGGTTGTTGAATTGCCAGACCTGCTACAGTTTAAACCGGAACACTTGATTTATCTAATATAACCATGAACTGATGCTCCATTTTTCATTCTGTTGCAGATCCTTTGACATCATGCCTATATCTCGTCTCAAACAAACCAAATCCTACACTTATTGAAGTTCCCATATATAAACTTTGCAATCTCAGAAGCCTTTCTCTTTCTGGAGGAGGCAAAGCCAGCAGAGAAGAGAGCAGGCCTGGATGAATACCCCATGATTTGTAAAACAATCCTGCTTTTGTCATTTGCAAAACAGACATACAATGGGTCTTTTAAGATACTGAGAGAAGTACATGGAAATAAAACTATTCAAGCAATTGACCAAACCTCCCCCCAAAATAAATAAAATACACATCATTAAGAAGTGTCCACACTACCACCTTGTGGAATCTTCTCGCAAGAACAACACCTGCTTGTTCCTACTGTTTAAAAAAGTTATTCCCCCCCCCCTTCCTTCCTTCCTTATCTAGACTGAAAATTACTACAGCACTGGGCCTGATAAAAGTTGCCTTTTTGTTATCTGGTGGTCTTCAGCATGAAAATGCTACAGAAGACAATGACGTTGGCTTAATTTTCCTTGGAATAACATACCGTTGTCATCCTCCTGAACAGTGAGGAGCATCATGAACCAGTCGCACAACCCAACCATGAATCCTTCTGCCACTGCGCACACAAGATCTTCCTGGCATAATGGAAAGCAGTAAACCACAACCTGTAGTTTTCTAGTAACCAGAACACCAGCTGGTGGCAAGGGAAGAGAGGAAGGGAAGGGGAAGAAAATCTAGTCCCTTGCAGCTAAGTGTACTCCTGAGAGGATACTAACAGCTCCAGGTGGATAGTCATAACCTCAGGGATTGGCTCTATTGTAGGCAGCTGAAGTCAAGGCATAGGCAAAAATCTAAGAGGGCCACTGAACTGTTGCTTGTATGGTGGGGAGGGAGGACTAGAGCTTCCCAGTTGAGTTTACCCTTGGGTTACAGCTGCAGAAGCACAGCCCTCATCACCTGGCAAAATGACTGGGAAATCCAGGGTGGGGTGGCCAGCAGCGACCAGCCAAGAAGCAACTTAGCTAGAGGAAAGCATGGAGACCCTGGCAAAGTGGAGGCAAGGGAGGGAAGACATGCCCCCCTCCACCAATATGAGCCTATCAAAGCTAGATTTTAACCTGATCAGCTGCAAGGCAGGGTGAATGTGTGTGTAGGTGTGTATAGATGCCTGTGTGAAGGGGAGGGGGAGCTGCAGCGTGGGAAGCCTCTCGGTGTGCCAGAGAGAGGAGCAGCCTGTGGAGGAGACCTGTCTGCACCAGAAACTTCCAACGTTCCAAGTGTCTGCAGTGGCTTGAAGGAGGAGGGAGGGAGGGAGGGAGGGAGGGGGGTGGATCATGCCCTTGCCCTTCCCAGACCCACACACTATTGCCCACCTTGTGTGTGTGTAAGCTTCTCTGTCAGAGAGATCTCCCCTGGGAAAGAGGGGGCAAAAAGAAGGACAGCCACTGAAGCCAGATGGCTCCCCCAAGTTGGGTGTCAGAGCTGGGGACCCCCTTCCTGGGTGGCTGCAGGAGGGGAGAGTCCATCCTTCCCAGAGCCCTGCAGAGGAAAAGGAGAAGCAGGGGAAGAAGGGGGGGGGTGGCAGCAGGGAAAGGGAGTCAGCTGCAGTGCAGAGGAGGGGAAGGGGGAGAGAGAGAGAGAGATGTCACAGATGCTCCTGGGATGCTACACACTGGGAGCCCTTGGATGTGGGATGCTACAGACTGGGAAGGGAGGGGGGCAAGACGATCCAACGTGGGTTTCTGAACTTTCCAACGGAGTTGGCCACTGCCACCAACCCCTCATTTAGGGCAAGAAAGAGGTGAGGGGGGATCTTAGCACACACACACACACACACACACCAATCCCACCCTACAAAGCTCCAGGAAATGACAGGGCTCTGGAAAACAAAGCAAAACAACAACAACAACAACAAAACCAACAGATCCGACCCAGAGGATCCTACAAAATTCCTCTCCCCCCCCCCGTCCCCAGCAATCCTCCCCCCCCCCCGGCCCCCCCCCCCCCCCCCCCCCCGCTCGGCCCCCCCCCCCCCCCCCCATACTTGGTTGGCATTTTCTCCCTCAAAGCAAAAGACCAGCAAACAAACTAGGAAAAGGCACCCCGGGGGCCAGACTGGGAACCCATCACGTGCATTAGATAGATAAGAAGAATGAGGGAGAGAGAGTGATAGATGAGAAAGATAGATGGATAGAGGGATGCAGAACAAAACCACCAGCACAACCACCAGCCTCCCCCAAGTGCTGGTGGGGATGGGGGGGAGGGAAGGGAAGAGAGATTGGCTTCACAATGCCCCCTTTCCTCTCCTTCAGCCCCCTTCCAACCATTGTTCTCCCCAAAAAAATCAAACCAATTTCTTTCCAAGGGTGAGGGGGAAAAGGGGGGAGAGGGATACCTCCAAGCTCAGCCTGCTTTTTTTTTTTTTTTTGGCCACCCTTCTCCCCACAACAACAACAACAACAACAACAAGCACCACAAGAAGAACCCCTTGCAATGCCCACCTCAAGAGCCGTCCCTCCTGGTCCTTCCTCCCAGAGCTTCTCGGGCTTTGCAGGGAAAGTGGAGCCAGGCTCCCCAGCAGCACACACTGCAGATGGCAAGGCCCCCCCTTCTCTCTCTCTCTCTCTCACACACACACACTCTCACACACACACTCTCTCACACACACCCCAGCCAATTCCTCTCCCTCGTTCTCTCTCCCCCACTTCTCAGGCTGAGGGACTTGGTAAACACCTCACACACAGAGCTTCTCTCCTGCTGGAAACCTCCCCCACCGCCACCCCTCCATCAATATATATCTATATCTATAAAATACAAACCAAGGCCAGCCTCACAGAGGAAGAAGAAGCCTCTCCAAAAAGGCGACTGCAGCACAGGGCTCCCCTCCCTCGCCATCCCTAGAAGAAGAGACTGACTGAGAGAGAGAGATGGAGATGGGGTCTCTCTCTCTCTCTCTCTGTGGAAATGCTGGGAGAAAAAGAGAGAGGGGGACCACAAAGACGTAATTCTCCTTCTTCCCCCCCCCCCACCCTTCAAATTACATGAAACGAAACAGTGGCGAAGCCAATAATAACAATAATAAGCTTAAAACCCATCCTCGACTGCAGCAAAGCGAGTCCCTTTCGGGAGGAAAGGAAAGGACAGGGAGGGAGGGAGGGAAAGACAGGGTTTCCCCCCTTCTTTCTTTTCGGGAAGGGCTGCCCCAGAGCTCTTCTCCCCCTTCCTACCTTTGCCCGGGCGAGGCGGCCGCCGAGGGAAACGCATCCAGACGGTGTTCCCTAAATCGGATTCGACCCGAGATAAGCTCCAAATCCCGTCTTCTCCTTTTGGGGCGCAATCCAATCCTGGCGTCTGCTGGGGGGGGTAGCCTCTGGCTTGTTCGTTTATTTGTTTCCCCCCTCCTTCCTCTCCTTGGCCCAAAGGAATGCAACAGTCCCCTCTTCTCCAAAAAACACAAGAAGAAGAAGAACAGGAGGAGGAGAAGGAGGAGGAGGAATCACTCGAGGAGGAGGATGAAGATGATGCACCCAGCCCCCCCCCCAAACTGCCAGGGGGCGAACTCAGGTTGGGGAGCCCCCGAGGCTTTTTGACTTCCACTGGAGGAAGGAAAGGGAAAAGGAGGGGAAATAATTGCAATAAAGATAGGAATGCTGCTAAAAGGAAAAGGCGGCGGAGAAGGAGGAGGAGGAGGCGGGAGCCGGTCCGGGAGGGAGGCAGAGGGCGAGGGAGGCAGCGGAGGGTCCCGGCTCTCGCCTCCTTCTCCTCCTCCGATTGGACCAAGAGGCATGAATTTTGCCCAGCCGGCAGCCAATCGATCTCGGCCGCCCAGCCCCAGGCTGCAGCTTCCCCGCCGGAGGAGGAGGAGGAGGAGGAGGAGGGCCCAGCCAGCATCCCCCAAAGGGAGCCCAGGGGGCCCTTGCAAGAGCCCAGGCCCCGAGGAAGAGGCTCACTCTGAAGCCTAAGCCAAGAGGGAGAGCATCCCCTGGGCCAAGCCCGGCTCTGCCCTGCCTTCCCCGGGAGCTCCCTGGCCTCCCCAACCTCCCCAGCCCCAGGACAGCCAGGGACTCCCCCACTGGACCGGACTCAACCACTACCTAACCATGCTGGATCTTTAGACAGAAACAGAAGTGGGGGGGTGTTGTGTTTGTTTGTTTAATGTAAAGAGGGAGCGTGTTTCCTCCTGCTTCAATAATGTTTGAAATTACTAACCAACTGGACCTAACTAACCAACTACACTAACCAACTAAACTAGCCAACCAACTAAACTAGCCAACTAACTAAACTAACCAGCTAACCTAGCCAACTAACTAACCAACTAAACTAGCCAGATCATTATACATAAGCAGAAATAGAAGTAAACATACACAGAAATAGAGGTGTGTTTTTGTAACGTAAAGAGGTAGCATATGTCCACCTGCTTTATTAGTATTTTTTAAAATAACTATACTAGGAGACTAACCAACTGCGCCAAACTAACCAATTAACTAACCATGTTGGATCTTTGTATATAAATAGAAATAGGGGTGGTTTTTAATGTAAATAGTGAGCATGTTCCTATCTGCTTTATTATTTTTTAAAAAATAACTCTACTAGGAGATCCCTCAGCTTCGAGATTTGGACTATGGCTCTAATGCCA
>NC_056524.1:93327911-93403417 GCF_019175285.1 Sceloporus undulatus | reverse complement strand
AGCTTTTCAGCCCTTGTTCTTGTGGGCCTTCAGGTCATTTCTGACTCGTGGCAACCCTACAGGGAACCTATCATGGGGGTTTGTTGGCAGGTTTCTTCAGAGGAGTTTTGCCATTGACATCCTCTGAGGCTGAGAGAATGGGACTAGCCCAAGGCCACCCAGAATGGGTTTACATGGTTAAGGCAGGATTTGAATCCTGGTCTCCAGAGTCCTAGTCCAACACTCAAACTACTATGCCACACTGGCTAGCTACGCACATACATAGACACAAATATTTTTTTAAAATGTAAATAGGTAGTGTGTTCCCACTCGCTGTATTATGTTTTTTGTTAAAAAGACCTATGCTAGGGGATCCCTCAACCTTGAGATTTGGGGCATGGCATAGTGGCAAGAACTGTTGGAGGCCACCATGCCATTGAAAAACCTTTGGAGGTTTTTAAGCAAAGGCTAGGTGGCCCTTTGTCCAGAGTGTTTTGATGGTGTCTTCTTGCATGGTAGGACTGGATGGCCCTAGGGGTCTCTTCCAGCTCTTCTCATGGTTGTTGTGTGCCTCCAAGTCATTTCCAACTTATGGTGACTCTATCATAGGGTCTTCTTGGCATGTTTCTTCAGAGGAGGCTTGCCACAGACTTTTGCTGAGGCTGAGAGAGTGTGACTCAAGACTACCCAATGGGTTTACATGATCAAGCTGGGATTTGAACCCCGGTCTCCAGAGTTATAGTCCAATATTCAGATCACTATACCATGCTGCTCCCCTTCCAGCTCTAAGGTTATATGATTCTATGAAAAACAACTGTTGCTGTTCTGTTCTTCTACTCCTTTATGACCTCTTTGCCCTCTTCTTCCTCCACTCCACCACAACAAAAATACACACATACACACAAATAGTTCCTTTTAGGCAAATACATAGTATGTTTCCACCTGCTTTATAAAAATTTTTTAATGGACTAGAAGCTCCACAAATCTCAAGATTTGGACTCTAGATGCTATGCAGTGACAAGAACAACAGTGAAATCAAGTTTTTCAGCCCTTGCTGTTCTTATGAGCCTTCAAGTCATTTCCAATTTATGGTGACCCTAAGGTGAATCTATCATGGGGTTTTGTTGGCAGGTTTCTTCAGAGGCGGTTTGCCATGGCCATCTTCTGAGGCTGTGAGAGTGAGACTAGCCCAAGGTCACCCAGTGGGTTTACATGACTAAGGCAGGATTCAACCCTGGTCTCCAGAGTCCTGGAGACATTGAGCCTTCTTTGCCAGAGAGCTCTGGTGCCTCAGAAAACTAATAACATTATTATTATTATTATTATTATTATTATTATTATTATTATTATTATTTTGCAGTGCCTTGTTCTCCATTATTATTATAGAAATATTATGCAGTCTCCATTCTTGAAGGAATCCCAGAAGCAAATGGAGCAAAATTGCAGTGCAGCATCATGGGAAATGTGGGACCTTGGAGGTTTGGGGGGAGTGTACTGAGACAGAATCCCATTCAACACCAGACCAATTTGGATTGAAATCGAAGTGAGCTTGGAAACAATTTTTGTGAATTCACTTGTTACCGAATTCACAAAAATCAGGAGTCACTTTGGATTGACTGTGGATCCGCCTCAGAGCGACCCCCCATAGAAAGCAATTACGTGAGATAATACATCACATTTTAATGTGAATTTGCATAGTTGGACCTGCAGTGGCTTCGGATCAGAACTGCAAAACCATCCATGTGATAAGGGCCATGACTGTGATGTTTAGTGACAAGAACAACAGTGGAGTCAGCTGTTGATCCTGTTGTTCTTGCTTTTGGCCTTCAGGTTGTTTCCAATTTATGGTAATCCCTCGGGTGAACCTATCATGGGGTTTTCTTGGCAAGATTTGTTCAGGGTAGGTTTCCCATTGCCTTCTCCTGAGGCTGAAATCATAGGATTCCCATTGGCCGTGTTGCCTGGGTGTAATGCAAGTTGTTGTTGCTGTGTGACTTTAAGTGGTTCCCAGTGTATGACAATCCTAAGGTAAATCTATCATGGGATTTTCTTGGCAAGAGTTGTTCAGGAGGAGTTTGTCTTTGCCTTCCTCTGAGTGATTCACCCAAGATCACCCAGTGAGTTTCATGGCCAAGCGGGGAACTGAAACCTGGTCTCTGGTCATAGTCCAATACTCAAATGACTATGCCATGCTGGCTCTCTTTAAGCCCTTAGGCTTATTGAATGAATTAGTTAGCTGTTATTCATTTTATTTTCTGCCTTTCTCACAGTTTGAGACCCAAGGAGGCTTGCAACACAAATTAAAACAAAATGCAGCTAAAACCCATGATAATAAAACAGTTAAACTCTAATAGTAAAAACAAAGTATCTTATTAAAAACAGAACTAATCCTTTAAATGCATTTTAAACATAAGAAGGATAACATAAAAGTGCTGCACCACTCATTTACGGACCCTTTCATGGCAACCAATAAGAGCCAAAAGCCTCTCAAAATAAATATGTTTGCCTGCTGGCAAAAGGAGAGTGGTGGGACATCTCAGACTCCCTTGGGAGGGTGTTTAATAAGCTAGACCAGCCACCAAGAAGGCCCTCTCTCTCATTACATGGCCTCTCTGAGGAGGGAGATCCAAAGTCTGGAACCAGCCACCAAGAAGGCCCCCTCCCTTGTTCCCACCAAACAAGCCTGAGAAGGTGGTGGGAGAGAGAGGAGGATCCCTCCAGATGATCTTAAAACCCTAATGGGCTCACATAGGGAGATATGGCCCTTTAGATAGCCTGGACTCAAGCCAATGGCTAATCCATAAAAGTTGTTTTGCTTTTATACTGCCTACGGTTTGTTAACTGAAATAAAGCCATTCATTCATTCATAAATCAACCTTCAAAACTGAGATGACATTTCAAGAAACTTATTTTCTCTCCCTGCCATCAGTGGCATCACTAAGGGGAGGGGGTTACACCACTGTTCTCCAAACATCTCCTTTCTGGAAGAAATGGGCTGTGGTATTTGCCTGCGTCCTTTCAAAACACTGAAGAGATGGTCTAAGTGGGATGAGGCTCAGTGGGAGGAAAAAGAAGAAGCCCCCAGGTTTCTTTTAAATTAAAAAAATTAATTAACAAATAAAATTTAATTGTATTTAAAATAAAAAAAATTAAATTTGATTTTTAAATAATTTTTAAAAAATAATTTTTGGATTTTTTAAATCACATTTTACCAAATTTTAACTTTAACCCTGTGAAACTGTGTATATGTAAACACATTTAGGCTGTGCACATGAAATTGCAATTTCAAGGTATAGTTTTAATTTTGCTAGTTGTTTACATCACAACTATTACCATTATATTCAGTGATTTATTGGAATTTCGATGTATGAGTAACATTTGTACAAAAAACAATACTAAGGATTCTGTATGGTGTAGTATGAGAGGAAGTGGTGTGTGTGTGTGTGTGTGTGTCACCAGAGTTACTGCACCGGGTGACACCAAATCCAGTAATGCCACTGTCTGCCATCCACTGAAACCTCGTTCAAAGCAGATGTGGGGTTTGGTTCCTCTTCAATGAGCCACGTCTTGAACATGTACTCAAAGTCTTTTCTAGTAGTTTAGCAGTAGAGTGTTCCATGCCTGAAGCACCAAGTTTCATCCCTAATGTTACCATTCTGTCATATCACCTGGATGGGAAATGATGCAAGAGACCTCTGCTTCAGACCCTGCAGAGCCTCTGCCAGCTGGAGCAGATAATACTGGGATAGAATAACTAATGGTTTCTCCTGGTGTAAGTCAGCTTCTTGTGAACCAGTTTCTTTCTTTACAATATTTATGCCCTTCCTAATTTTCAAGGAGAGTATTTTCTAGAATGCAGCACAAAAGTTAAAATAATTAAATAAAATATGCAACCACACATAAAATGAAATAACATCACAGAGAATGAAACAGCAGCAATGTATGCATTATGCATGTACGTACACTATATATAGCAATAACGCAAATTTGAGTAATAGGCAGAATAAAAATACATAAATACATACTTACCCACCGATTTTCCATGATTAGGCAGGGGACTACCCATTTGCTTCGGACAGTGCAGCTCCCGCTCCTAGTTGTTTTTTAAAAAAATAGTATAAATAACTTAAACCAGATTTGCTTTGCTTTTCCCTCCTCTTTGTACTATTTTAAGGGAGGGTGCAGGAGAAACCACCTTCAAGTAGTTTCAGTCCCTATTCCACTGCTCTGAAGGTTTTCTTATGCTCTTTGGTTATGCTTCCTCACCTCTGTGAAGTTTATTTTGGCCATGGGCTGTTTAGATTTGAGAAGCTTTGGAGTCTGGTGTCAGTCACCAGCATTTGGAGAAGAACAGGACAAACAGGAAAGCAAAGCAGAAAGAGCAGAAAAATAGAGCCAGTGCAGTGTAGTGGTTTCATCACTGGCCCACTAGTTTGGAGATGAGAATTTGAATCCCTGCACAGCCATTGGAAACCAAGTGGGTTACCTTTGATATGTTACACATTTTTAGCTTCAGACACAATCTCCCTCTGAGCAAATCCAAAGAAAGCCCCATATTAGGATTTCCGTAAGTCAGAAACAACTTGAAGACACACAGCGACAAAGTGGAAACACTTTGTCCCATATTTTGGCTGATAAAGACATCTCCTCCATCATTTCCAGCAGCTGAGGCATTTGTAGCTAGCAGAGTTGATCTTTGATCTATTTTCAGTTAAACAACATCTCATGAGCCTCCAGACATAACCTCCAATTGGGATAGGGTTTCCATACTTCTCTACTATGGATTCTCAGTGATTGGGTGGTATATAAATAAATCCTATTATTATTATTATTATTAAAAACCGGGACAAAATGTAGGACAAAATTTAGACCAAAATGTAGGAGAATTGAAGGATAAAATTTAGCGCAAAATATAGGATATTTAAGGTCCTCCATTTTTCTTAAATGTCCTATATTTTGGGCTAAATTTTATCCTACAATTTTGGTCTAAATTTTGTCCTACATTTTGTCCCAGTTTTTAGTAGAGAATTATGGCAACCAGAGCCACAGTGGATGCTCTGGAGTCTGCGTCATGAGGAGACCTCCACTTGCCCCTTGAGTGTGCCCCTCCCATCTTTTCTGTGGCAGAAGAGGCCTCCTCACAGGGAGACCTCATCCACCTCTGCGAAGTCAGGGAGGGTGTGCTTAGGCCTCTCCTTCACCACTATGGCAGGGGCCTCCTTGTGATGAGGCCTCTGCCATCTCAGAAGAGATACCTGAACACACCCCTTTGGCTGCTGCCACACACCAGCTGCACCAGGTGACACCAGGGGTGAGGACACCACTGCTTGTCATTGAGGCTTTTTCAGTCTGAACTAGAAGAGATCTAAGATGAATACCTTAGATTGTTTAAGTTCTATCTGAGACCTGCAACAGACACAGAAATTACCAGCTGCCACTGACCACAGCAATACCAGTAGAGGCCCTCTGCAGAGCAAACTCAACACTGTTTTGAGTTTGTTTGACACCTCCTGGTTTTGTTGTTGTTATTATTGTTGTTGTTAAGAAGGCAAACACGAGGTTTATATAAGAAAAATCTTCAGGTTGGTACATGTTGCAAATGGTTATACTGGCACAGAGTGGAACCTGACTCTTCAGATTGAAATTGAAACTGGTATAAGTGTTGTGAATTTAAACCCCAAAGTCAAAGAGAACTGCAAAGGCAAACAAAAGGACATGGGATAACAAATCAATAGAAATCCTAAATACATTTGACATCAGTATTGGAATGTCAATACCTATTTGGCTTCTCTAACAGTCCTTAAATTCAGGATTTCCTCCTTTCAACAATAATTTTGAAGAGAACATTGAGCTCTAACAAAAAGGAGCAAGTTAGGTGGTGACACTTTTCCCAAGTTACTGATAAATTCCTTGTAAAAGCTGATTCTGTTAAATCTCTATTTGCAAGGCACCAGAGGTTAGAGGTGACACATTTCAAGTAACCTTCAACTTCCTGGCTGAGATTCTGCACTGAGGAGACAAAGGGTAATGAAGTTAATTGATGGCTGTGCAATGCTGCCTAACTTAGTGAATAATTACATTGTAACTAAACATACAATGAAATACATGTTTGCCTTTCCATGCATCTGTGCAATAGTCCCATATGTAGAGTTCCACTTCCACAGCCTTTAAATGAATGCAGGTATTCCACCATGAGCAACAATGTCCAACTGCTTCATTTTATGCATATGCATAATACAAATAGGACTCCAAACATTGTATGTTGGATAACAAAGGCAAAGTTAGTTTTGGAAAACAATGTAACAACCAATAGCGTCATCATTTCTGTAGCATAATAAGTCACAGTTTCTTGTCATTTGTAAAACCTTGCTTTGAGGGGTCATTATGAAGAATTTGTTGGGCCATTTTTGTATTTTAAATCTATCCAACTGTTTGTCTATATATCTATTTAAAGTTATATGTCATTAACAAGTCATTAATGTGTTACTCACATTCCTCTGGTAATCGTGAATTACAAGTAGCTTCTTTAAAAATTGCACTCCAAGTTGTGCAAAAAAAAAAATCTCAAAAGGCACAGGAGTCCCACTTGAGAAAAAGCTGTCAACTTGCAAAGGGAACCTTTATGAAACTTTGGGTGCCACACACACCCCTTCATTATACTAGCCTCTAGGCTGGATGCCTGAATGTGTCACTGTTGCTGTAAGGAACAGAAAATCCCGATTTTAAGAATTTATAACAAAGTTCAACATATATTGACCTTTTTGACACATCATGTAAAACGTGCCTGGCATTTATGTATGTTTCTTATTTTTCATATGATTTCCTAACACATTTTTAAAATCCCTCCCAAAATTGTAATGTTAGAGGATATTAATGCATGCAACTGACTCTTGAGAAAGAAAATCTGATGTTGGTTTAGTTCACATGATCAAAAATGTTTTAATGCACTGCATTATCCCTTAGATGATGGTCATAGTGGTGGTAGCAGGAGTAAAAGAAGCTGTTATAACCTGACAGGCCATTCCATACATAGGGCTTCAGTGATGTAGAATCAGTACTTCTGACTGTTGGCATATCCAAACTGCAGAAATAAATCAGTTTGACACCACTTTAACTGCCATGACTCTATTCTACAGGATTTTGTTAGGATTTTTGCACCAGAGTTCTCTAACATCAAACTACAAATCCCAGGATTCCACAGGATGGAGAAACAACAGCTAAAGTGATGTCAAACTGCTTTATGTCTGCAGTGTGATAGGTCCTTGAAAAGATGATGCAGAGATTGCAGAAATCATTGCCACAACAATACTACTGTATCCATGTGTGAGAAATGTTACCTTTTCTAAGGGACTGCACCTACACACAACATATGCAATATCATATGGAAGCAGTTTTGAGCATTGTAAAATGGTAGACATTTATAGATGTGGTATGGTGCCACCCTTTCAGCATACTGTTAATATGTCTCTATAAATATACATTCCAGCATCATTTCAAACTATTTACTAGTGGAACACTCCTAAAATACGCTGAAGAAAAGCATTATGTTATCTTAACATTAATAATATACTGTTGTCTGAGAGAGATGTTTCATCACAGAAATGATTACAGCTGGAGTGGTAAGATTTTTTTTTTTTTGTTCCCTGGTGACAGCGAAATACAAATAATACTGTTATGTTTTTCAAGCACCATCTCAGAGTTAGTTTTTCCCTTCAAATGTAGTGTATTATGGACACAAAACTGCATCTGGAAATGGAAATAATCTGATACTAGTTGCACATTCTTATACCGTTTCGCTTTTATAATATTTTTAGATTTCAATTGTTCCTAAGGCGGATTGTACCAATGGTATGTGTTACCTTTATTTTGAAACTGCCACAAAAATTCAGTGTTTACAAATATAAATGGTATGTGTGTCATGATGTGAATGTTATGGGCAACAAACATAAGGTGAGAAGATGTTAGCCAAAGGATACTGATACAGAAAAATCCTCAAATTTCATTTGGCTCTGAGCATTAAAAAAAATCGCTGAGAACTATAAAAGTTGGAAGTCTCTAGGTATTTCCTCCCAGATGACTGAGGACAAAATGGGAACTGAAATAGCAATACCACTTTGAGAACAAGTCACTAGGATCCTTATCAAAAACCTTCAGTCAGATAGAGGATTTTATTGGCAATTTTATGGAGAGGCAGGAATTCAGTGATAAAATGTGAACCATTTATCTTCACTCCTACTCCAGCAAACTCACTCTGAGGAGGTTACTAGGGCAGATGTAGTTTCTCTCTCTTTTTGTTTCATGATACACAATTAATTCTTTTATTATCATGTTAGATTTCCATCAAAATATTCAAAATGTTCCCTTGACCATCAGTTTGTTCAGTGTATGGAAGAGTTTTTTTTAAGTGTCTCTTTTTTTGTTTTGTTTTAGTATTCATATCAGCATAAATCCTGTGAGTGAGAGCAAGAGACCAGACAGAAAGAATTTATTAAAGAACAAATGAATCTGCAATTGTTAGGATTAGGATTGTGACCATTTTTTAAAACCTCATTCCTCAGTTTATCCTATCATGACAGATCTATTACTTCATCCTCTTTTCTTTTTACCTGATCAATAGTCATCTTTTTTCCAGTGGTTCTGCTACTTCTTTCCTGAGGATTCTTTTAAAATGATAAATTCAAAAAAACTGGTAATAAGGTACCTGGGATAATATGCACATCGAGTTCTGAGTCAGACCTTTCAAATTTTCTTCATGTCCCTTTCTTCGCTTTTCTTCTGCCCTAAGCCTTTGGGCAAAGAAGTGAGGGCTAGACAAGAGCTCCCTGCTCCTACCAGTATGCTCCCCAGACCCTTCTTCTCCACTTTTCCCAGTGGAAGACTGAGATATGAGCAACCCAGAGTAAATCCACTTTCCCCTCCCCTCCCCCAGAGAAGAAAGGAACCTGTGTGTGTCCAAGTAGCCAAAAGCACTTCAAGGTTAACAGAGAGTTTAAGGAAGTTTTATTTAAATTAAGGATTACATCAGGTTTCTGGATATCATATCTTGCAACATCCTTCTCTAGGCTTAGTTTAGGAAGTTGTAGAAACAGATTATATTCCAAAAATACCTTGAAGAACTAGGGAAACTCAATTCTTAACTGGCCCCAACTAAAAGTGGCCCCTTTCCACTTACAAAGAAGCAAACCTTCTGTTCTCAGGTTTTTCCCTAACTAAGGAAGGGGGAGTCTGACATTTTGGAAACCATTTTCTACTCCCCTTTCTCATGCCAATGGTCAGCATCCCAAGAAAAGTTTGAAAGAACAGGCCAAATCCTTGAGAATAAAGGAGTAAAACCTTTATAGTCCTGACCTTTGAAAGTTCTAGATGTTTTAGTATCTTGATGCTCAGAGGAAGCTTTAACGGCAAAGATTGTCTTCCCTGATGTCACCTAACCAACCAAAAAAGGTAAATTAATCCCTTCTCAGCTGGATACAACTAAATTTAGATCCACTAGATAATATATGAGTGCATTATTGCACCCCCAGATAAAGCAAAAATTCCAAGACAGCCCTGAGGGTGTTGCTCTGTCATAGGTACCATGTTTTGCAGGAACGAGTGAAGTGAAAGAGGTACACAGGAAGTGGAAGCTGGTCAATGAAAATGGTTGGGCAAGACTTGTTTCTTATGGAGGTCCACTGTGAAGAATGAGGGAAGGAAACAGGTGTAAAACCTAGGTTTTAGCCCTACCCATTAATTGTTAATGCAGCCGTTCTCAATTCCTAGTTCTCCACATGTTTTGGACTTTAACTCCTAGAAGTCCCACCTAGCATAGCCAATGGTCAGGGATTCTGAGAGGTGAAATCCAAACCATCTTCATGGCCAAAGTTTGAGAGTAACTGTGCAAAGGGAGGTGCCCCTGTACAAACCGCAAAGGTACTGTATAGCAATACTCACCACTCTCATGTGGAAATGGAATATGCACATTTTAAAAATAAACTGTAAAACCAAAACCCCTTACATCACCTTCTGTGAGTGACACTGTGCTGGATCAGCGTAGGTCTCATGGTAGATTCTCCATACACAAGTTGACAAGTCATCCCAACAAAATTAAATTCTTATTTAATGTCAATTCACTGAAAAGCACAATTTGTCAATAGACAAACCCATAAAAACTGTTGCTGATGATGACAGAGCTAGAAATGAAAAAAGTCTGTTTGCACCTGCTGCTTGTCTAAGATAACTTACCCAAATATAACGGAAAAGCAGGAAGCTCAGTATTTCAGGCAGGATTATTTATTGATACATTCTAACTGAAATCAGCAAGCACAGTTAATCCTAGGTGAAACAGACCTTGCCAAGCTTTGCTAACTTTCCTGATTTTTCAGGGCACCCCACTCTTTCTTTCTCTCTGTCTCTCTCTCTCATGGGTTTCTAATTCACCATATTTCAGAACAGCAAAACAGCCAGACTTGGGGATGGAGGGGATGACATTTTACATTTCTAAACCCATGCCAATAATGAATATCTACATGTGTGAAAGTTTGATACCAGAGTGAAGAGATATCAGAATTGCTGAAATGCTTTATTCTCTGCTACCAGATTTTAATCTATTTTTAAGGTAATTGTTCTTTATATTTTGATGTATTTTATATTTTAAAAGACTCTATTCTGCTCAGGAATGTCAATTAACAGGTAGCTTAAAAGTATAATATATGAATAATTTTCTTTAAAAAAAGTACGAGCATTCTATATGTCTTTCCATTGTCCCTTTGTCCTGTCTAGGGTATCTGATATGTGGGAACTAGCATTTGTTTGTGAAGTCGAAGGCTTTCATGGCCGGCATCCATAGTTTTTTGTGGTTTTTTCAGGCTATGGGCCATGTTCTAGAAGAGTTTCTTCCTGATGTTTCGCCAGCATCTGTGGCTGGCCCAGCCACAGATGCTGGTAAAACGTCAGGAAGAAACTCTTCTAGAGCATGGCCACATAGCCCGAAAAACCCACAAAAAGCATTTGTTTGTTTGTTTGTTTGTTTCTCCTATGTACCAGGGACTGGGACTATGTTTGTGACAGTTGATGATAATTCTTTCTTTCCTAGAAATTTGCAAGGGACCAGAAGCCAGTGGCTCAGGCCCAGAACTTTTTCACTGAGCACAAATTTCAGTAGTACTAGTTTAGTCCATGTAATTACAGAGTCTTATATAATTCTTGTTGCCTCCTTTGTATTAATATCTATTATTTTATTATTTTATTATTTTGTAGAATGTACACCATAGGCAGGCTTATTTTTATCTATTTTCATCTATTTTATTGATTGTATGTACAGCACTGTGTAAATCTGTTGCTGGCACTGCTGAAAAGTCCACTGCTATCATAATGATGCTGATCATGTAGTAGCTATGCTCTCTGTGGTCATCCTTCTGCCTTGTATGATAATGCCTCTGCAAGAAAACTTCCCATGGCTGAACTGGCCATAGAAAGTGTAACTACTAAAATGTGTGCTAGTTGATGCTGTTGTTGCTAACTATAGAGAATGTATTTGCTAGAGTATTTACCACTGACCTGGCACAGATAACACGATTCTTCTTTCTGTTCTGTAAGTCCATATATGGATAAGAGGGAGCTTTGGATGGCATTAATGGGAATCCCTGCTGTGATTTCTGATCATAATTAAGGTGGATTCCTATCCCCCAGAGGAGAGAAGCTTCAGAAAAGAAAATGAGTACTAGTTATAGAATATGGAACATAGGGCTGGATTCCAACTCTCTACAAAGAGTATCAGGTCCAAGGGATGGAGGTTCCACTCCCTGGCCTAGAATTATCTAATGAGTTTATTTTTCTGTGTCAGTGTGCGTCAAGGGACAACGATGTTTGTGCAAGATTTTCTGCCATAGTTCCACTCACCAATGTAGCCCTAAAAAGTAAGAGAAAGGATGCTAGTTATTGTTGTTATCTTTCTTTTTCATCTCCCTCCACACACACACACCATTCTGATGATGTAGCAACCAACAGTGAGTATATGACCAATATTATAGTCTTTCTGTATCTGGGAGAAATAAAGAGAGAGTGACCAATTTCTTTTCACAATATGGTCTTATTATTATTATTATTATTATTATTAACCTTTATTTATAAAGCGCTGTAAATTTACACAGCGCTGTACATACAATCTTTTTAATTAGACGGTTTCCTGCCCTCAGGCTTAAAATCTAAAAAGGCATGACATAAAAGGAGAAGGGAAAGGTGGTGGGGCTAGTAGGCTAATACATATAAAGTACATAGCAATATAGGAAATGGTTCGATAAAACAGGCATCAAAAGAACATCAAATAGCAAGCTACAATTATGCAATGCCTGGGAACGCTTCTCTGAACAGGATGGTCTTCAACTCTGTTTTGAAGCTGGTTAAAGAAGTGATGGCTCTTGTTTGTGGGGGAAGAAGGTTCCAGGAGTGAGGGGCAGCAAGTGAAAAGGGGCGAATCCAAGATGGGGCAGAGGAAATCCTGGGCTGAGACAGCAGACCTTGACTACCAGAACGGAGGGCCCTGGTGGGAAGGTGAGGAGAAAGAAGGTCTGATAAGTAAGGAGGGGCCAGTCCATGGAGGGCTTTAAATGTCGACAGCAGGAGCATGTACTGAATATGGAGAGGGAGGGGGAGCCAGTGAAGGGATGCCAACACAGGAGAGATGTGGTCAGAGAGGAGGGCGGATGTGATAATGCATGCAGCTGAATGCTGGACAGAGATTAAAGAACGGAGGTGAGAAAGAGGAAGCCCAGCCAGGAGGACGTTACAGTAATCAAATCGTGAGATCACTAGGGCAAGGACCAGGATCTTGGCAGTAGAGGCGGAGAGATACGGTCGGATTTTAGCAATATTGTACAAAAAGAATCGACAAGCCTTGGCTGTGGTCTGGATCTGAGGGATACACGACAGAGAAGAGTCAAAGATGAAACCAAGACTGCGGCCTTGCTGGACTGGTTGAATAGAAATGTTGTCCACAGAGACAGAAAAGGAGTGTTGAAGGGTGGGCTTAGGAGGAAAGACAAGAAGCTCCATCTTGGACATGTTGAGCTTCAAACGCCGATGGCACATCCACTGCGAGACAGCTGTGAGACATGATGAAACTTGTTGTTCAAGCCTTGGAGAAAGGTCAGGGGCAGAAAGATACAATTGGGTGTCATCGGCATACAGATGGTAGGAAAAACCAAAAGAGCTAATGAGTTTACCTAAGGACAGTGTGTAGAGAGAAAACAGAAGGGGACCCAGAACAGAGCCCTGGGGAACTCCCAACAGATAAGGGAACAGGAGAAGAAGTCTGACCGCCAGCAACCACTGCAAAAGATCTGCCAGACAAATAAGATCGAAACCAGTCGAGAACAGAGTCTGAGAACCCAAGGTCAGAGAGTATGTCAATTAGGAGAAAGTGATCAACAGTGTCAAAGGCTGCAGACAGATCAAGAAGGATGACAACAGAGTAAAGGCCATTCAAGACAGCATTGTCCATTAATGATTAGCTTCATCCAAATAAACTGAAATACTGTTGCTTTGGGGTAATGTATTGATCTAAGATTAGAAGGTCAGTTTGTTTTGGATAGGGCTACACTTGTTCTTAAGAATAACATTTACTGCTTGCTAGTATGCTGGAACTGCAGTTTGATTGTTAGATTCTGGTCAGTGGTGCCTTCTCCTGTGTTAGGTTTCACCAGTAGTAGAAGATTTATTTACATCATGCTTTCCTTCCAAGTTCAGGACTCAAGGCAGCTCACAACAGTTACATACTATCATGAAGAAAAGAGAGCTTGCCAATGTATTACGGCCTTAGTGACATCTAGGTAGAACTGCTGTAGTGCTATAATTACCATAACTGTCTTAGGAACGTGCTTAAAAAATAAAATATTTATATCCTACCCTATAATATGGGATATTGGGGTGCCATTCACATAAAGTCAATTTAAACAGTTTAAAGCTATTAATAATTTAAAACAATAAAACAATTTAAACAAATAAAAACATATTAATCAATAGCACAAATTAGCTCACCTCCCAAGCTTTACCATGCCACTGGAATAAAATCACCATTGGTGTTAACTACACCTTCAAGGAGAGGACATTCCATGGTGTAAAGCCCTTCCACACACCCTCCCACAATATACTATTGTCACTGGTGGGACACAGGAATGGTGCCCTCCAGCAGAAAGTCCATAGGAAGGCTGCATCCCATATTGGGAGAAAGTTAGGGTTTAAATTAATTAAATAAATAAATGTAGGGAAAGGTTCTTCATCAAGTACTGAGGTTCCAAGCTGTTGCCGATTCAATTGGTTCAGAATGCAACTGTCAGGGTACTGATTGAATCGTATAAAATAATGTACCATCTTTAGAGAGTACTAATTTCTTTCTTGGATATTAGTCCTTACTTTAAAGCCCTATATGATGTGGTAGTGGGATATCTGATCACTTTCTCATCCCAGATATATATACAAGAACCTTTACTTGCCTTTCTGATATCGGGAAATACCCTGCTTATGCACAGTATACAAGATCTTTCTGTGTCTGTCACTAAAAGGTTGTCAAGTCATGCCCAACTGTACAGGGCAGTGCTCATTTTTCTAAGCCGAAGAGCCAGCACTGTCAAAGACAACTCTGTGGGTCATGTGGCCAGCATGACTGCACAGAACTCTGTTACCCTCCCACTGAAGTGGTACCTCTTTATCTACTTGCATTTTTACATGCTAGGTTGGCAGAAGTTGGGACCAGTAATGGGAGCTCACCCCATCACGTGGCACTTGGACCTTGAACTGCTGACCTGTTGATCTTGCAATCAACAGAGTCAAAACCTTAACCACTGAGTCACCGTGTCCATATATAAGACAGACTTATCACTAGACTTAAGTAAATGCTGTTAAGTAGGGGCAACCTGGCTCACCATTGTTAGCTCTTCTCTAGGCTTCAACAATTCTGTCTAATATGATTACCAGGGTGAAAGTAGTACTACCCACTGCTGAGTGTGATTAATGGGTAGGCTTCCTCTCAATTCTGAAATTTCAATAGAGATAATGCCAACAGTTATATGATGAAACCTATAAGTTTGGCAATTCCAATACTAAGAAGGTTGGGGGTTGTTTTGCAGCTTGCTAGCAAAGGCATGTGGCTACAAGCTACCAAACAATACCTATCCTGAAGAGCATTGGCTAGGCTGGGCCCAAACCAGCAAACTACCAGCCTACCACTAACTGAAGGTAAAAGTAAACCATTTTAGATGGATGGTGGCAAAAGTCAATGATATTATTATGTGTGATTGCATTTTGAGCCTCCAGTACACACATTTCTTTCAAGTAGCAATCACCATCTGGTAGTAACTTGTTGCTGAGTGCCTTCACGTTCTTTCTGACTTATGGCAACCCAAACCCAAAGCAAACCTATCATGAGGTTTCTTGGCAAGATTTCTTCAAATTGGTTTGCCATTACCTTTCTCTGAGGCCTGAGTGAGTGTGACTTGTCCTACGTCACTAGGTGGGTTTCCATAGCTGAGCAGAAAGTCAAACCCTGGTTGCTAGGAATCCTAGTCCAACATCCAGAACACTACATCACACTGGCTATAGTACCTGTCTTGGAACAAGCCAACAGAAGGAGGGAGTTTCAAGAGTAGAAAAGAGCCAGAAAAAGTCTATCATTAAAAACAAACAAACAAATAAAAACTAGCCAGCAAGGCCTGCAAAGAACTGGAGATCCCTGTCTTTTGGCATACTGTGCTGCAAATATATATTTCTGCATAGGATGAAAATACATATTCATATGATGTGTTTGTCTTGCTAATGTAGTTTTGTGGTACTCTTACTACTTTTGCTGTCTGCTGAGTCACTTTTTAAAAGTGTGTATTTAATCTTTTCATCAAGAAACTCTAGGGGGCATTCAAGGGATTCCTCAAGTCTCCACTGCAAGGACTTTTGCTTTTATATGGTCATTTTGGTAAGCCATATCCTGTGTATCTTTCCATCTTATTTGAAGAACAATATATATATATATATATTCTTGTTATCAAAGTACACATTAATAAGTGTACAAGTATAGACTGAATTCCAGGTTTGGTGTCATGGTGGAGTAAGATGTTTCCTCTTCCCTCCTCCTCCTCCCTCCTCCTCCTCCTCCATCCTTTAATTCTGTTATCCTCTTTATATAGCAAAACAATATAATTAAGGAATCAAATAGCAAAGCATAATCCATGTTGTCCATTTCATCCAACACAGAAACCCAAAATTTGTGGTAAATGACTGGATCTATTGTGCCACATGTTCTGCAGTAACTTAATTAATTTATTTGTATTTGCATTTATTTATTATACATTATAATTTAATTATAAATATTTATATATTTTATTTACAAGTTATTTTTAATAAATATATCATTAACTTTAACAGTATGAATTGAAAATATTTTCAACAGAAAATCAAGATGATTAACCCCAACAAAGAATAAACAAACAAAATAACATATGTCCATTTGCTTTGGCTTGTTATTTCCACTGCATGCAGGATTCAGAGCTGTTCTGTTTTTATTGAAATTAAAGGCACCACAGACATATTTTTTCTGCACAGACGTATTTCTGTTAGCGTATTTACTATACAGTGCCTTGCCACCATAAAGAAGCATTTTAAAGTGTTAAGTTTACCAACCATAGTTCTGACTGTGTTCAAGAAAATGCCTCTCTACAACATTGATCAAAGTGTCCATATAATGGGACTTCTGGCATAACTGGCATAGAAAATGATGTAATTCATTATCATAATGTTTATCTGTGCCTCTACTTCCAATTTCTCATGAGCACAATGTGTAGATCAAACAGAATTTTTGTCTATGGCCTAAAACACATGGACAAAATAGTGCAGCTTTGGGTTTCGTTGGAGGTGTGGAATGAATGTGTGTGGAAACTGCATTGACACTGTGCCAAGCAAGAAGAATCTGGCTAAAAAGGAGCGGAATTCATCCGCTCCTTCCAATGGCCCAGTTCAGGACCATGACAGCGGCCTGGACTGGGACTGAGTCCGTATGGTCACTGTGGTCCCAGCACAATGGAGGCCAGTGCAGTCATTTTGGCCCATCTACTTCAGGCCTATAACGTTTGCAGCACTTACATTGAAAAGTTTGTTTTGGATGAAAAGTTGACAAAACCACAGATAACCAACTTGCCTTTTATATAGGTACTTACTTGGGTGGTGACTGAACTATCACAGCTTTACAATATTCAAGTCAACTAGTTGTCCTGGATTTTTAAGTGGTTTACAGACTTTGGCTTAATTCCATTTCCACCTGCATTTTAATTCCTTTTAATGAATGGAACCAGGCAGTTCCAGCAGGGTGGTAAACTCACTCTGCATTGTAGTCAGAACTTTAAAGGAACTATCCAAGGTAACATAACTATTTGGAGATATGACTGAGCATCTTAAAATTTGGTCTAAAATGGAGTGGATTCACCACCCCACTGACATCAGAGTCTCCAGTATTCACTGTTAATAAGCCAAAGGATCATCCATCTAAACTATGGTGCAGTACAGACTGCCCAAAAACAGTGGTCTGTAGGTGCCCATTTTAACTCCAGAGAGATACCGCAGCTGCCAAACAGCATGACGTCCCTCTGGATAAAAAGAACCTGGTATTTCCAGGTTCTTCTTGTGGTGCCCAGTTACATCACAAGTGTACCACTGGCGCACTCATGACGTAATGGATGCACAGCAATGTGAGGATGGGATGTCGCCTGTGAGGATGGAATGTACCCGTGAGGATGAGATGTACCGTGTGGATGGGATGCCGCCATCAGGCCGCTGCCCGCACATAGTGCCACTCAATAATGGCACTGCCTGCACATTATAGGGCTCGGGACTGTGCAGTTGGTGTGTGATCCTGAGCCCTACTATCGCCACCAGGACACCACTTCCTAGCGGTGTGTACCAGACCGTTTTTTCTCAGGCAGTGATACCTGAATCACCCAGCTTACCTGATGATGGAGATAAGTATTGTGTATTTGTATGTGCCTTCAAGTTGCCTGTTGAATTGTGGTGACCCCACAAATTTCTTAGGATCTTTTTTCACAAGCGATACTCAGAGGTGGTTTTGTCAGTTCCTTCCTCTGAAATATAGTTTATAGCACCTGATATTCATTGTCTGTCTTCCATCCAAGCACTAACCTGGTCTGACCCTGCTTATCTTCCAAGATCAAATGATATATGGTCTCTTTAGAGTATTTAGGCCCCAAGGAAAGTAGTAGAAGGAGAAAAGAACAGAAGAAGGCATTTTTATTAATAGGCTATTGAATGGTTTTATTGTTGAGGCATCCTGATCATCATCTCCATTTCTTCTCAGTAAGCTTACCAAGTAGATAAAGTATGATACTTCCCAAAGTGCTATAGCTATTTGTTTGTTTGTTTGTTTTGGCTTTAAATCAGTCTGACTGTGATCTGGAATTTGCCAGTCATGACCGTTGCCAATACCAAATCTGTCAATAGGCACCTTCAGATTCATTTTTAGAGTTTAAAGCAACCAAATATCTGCTGGGTTTGGTTCCAGGACTCCCAATGGAAACTGAAATCCATGGATGTTCAAGTCCTATTAAATACAACAGATAGTAAAATGGTGTCCCTTATTTAAAATGGCAAAATTAAAAATTGCTTTTTGGAATTTATATATTTTTTTAAAATATTTCCATGGATGGTTGAATCTGTTGCTGAAAAATCCATGGATATGGAAGGCTGACTGTAAAGCCTCGACTTAGTCAAATTATTTTAGCAGCCTGAGTTGACAGATTGTTGTCAAACCTTTGCATTAACATGTTACACATTTTCTTTGGAGCACAACAATCTAGAATAGTATAATTACGTTTCTCTTCTCAACCCCAGAGATAGTTACTGTAAGTATTTTCTATTAAGAAAAACTATAGGTGATGCATTTTCCTGTGGTTTGCAATGTGTCATACATCAGTGTATCCAAAGACACCCAAACTGCAATTTGCACTTTCATTTCAATTAAACCAGGAGTAATCTAGCATGAGAGAGAGGGAAGAGAGAGAGAGAGAGAGATGCAATATTCTGATTAAATATGAAATAAGCATATATGCATGCATCTAAGGAAGTAGGCTCAAGTCTGAGAAAGCTCATACTACCAAATTCTCTCTTTCAGTTAGTCTCAAAGGTACAACAAGACCGCTTTGCATAAGCATATATGGTTATTTATATATTTTAAACCATTCAGTAGCAAAACATTCACATTGAAAGAAAAACTTCATTATTCTTTATAGCTGTTTTCTTTCTCAGGATGATAAATTATAGAAATAAGTGGATGAATCTCTGTTATTTTCCTTAAATCAATTTCACTAGTTGAATTCATAGGAAAAGTCAGGAATAATCATAATGTTCAAAGAAGCAGTAATCACTTTGTTTACACTGTGATGCTTAGGCCAGTGAAATGAATTCTTACTTAAATTCCAATACATTCAACTATCTCTCCAGTATATTGTCTTTAGTGTCTCAATGCAAAGGTCTTTAAAGTGTTTTCAGGCCTTGAAAAAAGAGAGAAACCACATGTAAGCTTATGCACAGTTGTGTCCTCAGGATGCTTATGAGTATGAAGTGAGGTGTGACTTGATAAGGTCACAGTAGTAGGAACCAGCATGTTTAATCCCCAGATTGCTTTGAATTAATCTACTTTTCATAAGGCCAGAGTCAAAGATTATGAAGAAAAGTGTATGGATCAAGTTATTCTCTCACTTCAAGTGGGAAATGAAAACATGTTTCATAACACTACAGAAACAGACTATATAAATAATACAGACTAAAAAGTGTATGTACATTTTCATAAGTACAGTACAATACTTCTCTATAGGAGGTATAACCAATAAAACATGGCAAAGCAGTGACATTTTATTCTGCTTTGAGGGAAACTGAGTGAGGAAAGCCACTCCATACTCTCCAGAAAATTTCTTATTTCTACAGGAGGGAGATTCTTGTTAGGAAAAAATAAAATGGAACTTGATTTCTTTCTGGACATTAATACAAAACGTGTAACATTACTCCATTCAACAAGTCATGAAACAAAACAAAACAAACAAACAAACAAACAAACAAAAAAGAGTCCACACAATCTTAAATTCTAATCACTGCATGTTTGTTACATCTCTTTTCCAGTTTTGAGGCATCTCCTTTCCTTTATTGCTTTGTTGTATCCCTTTTCCTTCAGTGCAGTCTTTGCAAAGAGCTCTTCAAAGCAAACTTCAGGTATACTTTTCTCAAGAAGCTTCATTTTCCTTCAGCATTGCAATCCTGCCTCAGATAGAAATTGGAATTTACAAGATTATCACACGAGAACCAGCTCAGCAACAGTCACGGTATTAGACGAGAACATGATAGTACCACTATAGCGGTCAATATTTTTGCACGAGTGCAATAGCAAGATAATGGCAACACAAAAGCCAAATAATCTCTCAATTGTATTCCACACATATCTATCAAAAAGTGTTATTATGGTCATTTTAGGCACGTGCCATTTCAGCACAATGGCACGTGTCTACACCAAATGTATCCCTTCCACACAATAAAGTCAGTCAAATTAAAATTTGCACATCATTTTCAGCCAATAGAAACAAATTCATGACCCATGCCTTTCAAACTAGACCTAAATCCATTACAACACCAATTGTAGTCATGAGAAGAAAGTGCTGCAGGCAAAATGCATTGTTGGTAAATGAATCCCTAATCGTGAGAATGAAACAAAATTGACTTTTGTTCCTGCCCAATCATGCTTCATTCTTGTGAAGCCCCAGATAAGCATGATGTTGTGCAAAACTCATTTCCACAATCGCATGATTATACCTCATGCATAACTTTTCCTTGCCACTTTCCCCCCTCATGTGATAATTTCCTTAGAGGGGATGGGTCACAAATAGTGTGCCATTTGATTTCTCAGTTAAACACACTCAAAAGGAGGAGAGAACAGTGGCCACACATTTTGCCCCATCGCTGCATTCCTATGAGGGCTCTATATATTGGGGTGGGGGGGATCTAAAATGAAAGATTGGAATCTGAGCAAGTTAATAGTCTAAACAGGAATTGAATGGCATGCCTCAAAACCAGATGAAAACTTGCCAACCAAGTACTATGGCAACCTTACCAACAGTTCACCAAAAATGTCATTTTCATAAGGTTTCCTGCAGGGGCACAGTTGGCACTGTACTGGATGAAAAATTGTGACCTGTTCCATACCATGAGCTGAATATGAGACAGAAGTGGAATCTAAGTGCTGGAGGAGAAGGACAGGAAAAAGTGGCTGGATCCTGCTTTTTCCAAAAGTGGGTTGAACCCCTGCTGTCTGCATGGCCTGCTCCCAAGGCAGGCCAAATACATACAGTCCAACTGCATGGTGCGGCCTCAAGCTGTGCCACTGGGTAATTTTTTTTTGTTGCCTCCTGACCATGCACATGCACTGTTGCACAAACACACTGCCTGTGTCATCCAGTAATTTCCCATGCCCTGTCCAGATGCCATCCAAATGCATGGCCGCTGCTTTGATCAGCCACAAAGTCACATATGTGGTGTGATGCTCTGCCTGTACAGGGCAACAATGCATTGGTGTACGAGTGATACCTTGACAAAGCACAATCATGGAGCACCTCCCCATACATACCCCTTTCACTCTCCTTCATCCTATGCCCCTGTTGGATTGTCTGGTTTGTGTATGGTGGAATTAAATACATTGGAGTTGCCACACTTCACCTTTTTTGCTTTGCTGCAGCTCCAAACCTGCATTGGGGCATTTATATGCAGCCATGAAGATGTGTATTTTTAAGCTAAGCTGGAGTATCACTTCTTTTTGCTCTGGTTTTTAACCCCAGAGCATGGCTTGGTTTCATTTTCCACCTGCTTTGGAGGCATGTGTTATATAAATGGTCCACCTCAAATTGGCTGGAAGCCGCTTTAATTCACCCATCTCTTTCATCTGTTAGTTGAAAACCACTACTTTGACCTCAAATTTGGTGCTCTAAGACAGCAGTCATGTTACTAAAGGCAAGCCAGTTAATTTTTCACACCAAGGCTGTTTCCTTTCAGTTTGTTTCTCCCAATTAATTTTCCCTCAGAGTCCCTAAACTAGTTTCCCGTCACACAATTTAGTCTTTCAAATTAGTTTTCCATATTCCCTACTGATTCTTACTTCCTCCCATCTCCCTCAAAAATAATATCTTAAATGCCATTTTTTAACTATCAACAGATGGTGCAGTCACAAATAGCACTCTTTCTCATCTTCTCTCAACATTGGTGCAGCTTTGTGAGTGATTGAACAAATTTTGAGGCAGGCTCCCAGAGGTGGGATAACATGTCAGTGTAGGCTGAAAAGAAGCTCACTCTTTCCATCAGTTATCTTCTTTTTAGTCCTCAGCCAGCTACCTAGCTGAGGGGTCAGAAATGTGTGGCCCTAAACAAATGTGTGTTCTTGGACAGCAGCTCCTATCAGATCTATCCAGCAGAGTAAACAGTAAGGAATGCTTGAAGTCCCAACATCATGTGAAAGACTCAGTTTTGCCCATCCCTACCACACATGGTTAAAAATTTTCTAGAGTTTGGTGGCCCCTGAATGGGTGTGTGTGTTTGTGCTTCAAGTCCCATGTTGACTTATGGAGACCTATGAATTTCATAGGGTTTTTTTAAGCTAAGGAATACTCAGAAATGACTTTGCCAGTTTCTTGCTCTGAAATGTAGCCTACAGCACCTGGTATTTCTTGGCAGTCTCCCATCCAAGTACTTATCAAGGCTGACCTTACTTAGCTTCCAAGATCAGATGGGAAGTGGTGCCATTAGGTAGGTGTATATAGCCCTCCAAAACAAGAGGCACTTAATAAATCTTGTATAATTCTGTTTTTTTAACATAAGACAATTAAGATACAGTTTAGGGGCTTAGATTATGAAAGCCCTTTAAATGAAAACAAAATTACTGAATTTCAAGTTTTACATAATATACTTTCAGGGAGGTAATGTATTGAGGCCCTTTAAACTGTACATGGCCCAAAGGCCCCAGCATGTTTCATACTGGCCTTCCCTGCATCCAGTTACTTCTTTGCCTTCCATATGACTCAGTGAAGACAGATTGGTTAATTGCTAGTAGCTATTACTATTTTATTGGGACAAATAAGCTCTCAGAGGTAAGTCAAAAGTCAAGACCCTGAGCCCAATACTTCATTCCAGTTGTATACATCTTTCCTGATCTGCATGGACGGTGCCAATACTCTGTCGTCCAATTTTTAGCTGCTTTGAAAATAGCACAATTTCTCTATCCTCCTTTCAGTTTCTACCATTGTACCCAGCTTACTTCAGTTGTTGCAAACTGAGTTCAAAGTACAAAAATGGTTTGAAGTAAATTAACTCAGTCAATTAACTCAGTGGGGGAGTAGGGGGCAGAATTCTGCTCTTCTCAGTTGGGTGGGGCAAAAGTAAACTGCTGCATCCACACTCTGATGTTGCTTGGCGTCACATGTCATAGTTTTCATCTGTGAAATGTTGGCGTTTATATAGTTAAGATGACTTCTGGGATTAATTTATTTTGATTGGCTTTAGATTCATGGAAGCTAACATTATCAAAAAGGTCCGTGCATTTACGCACTGTGTGGCAGATGATCTGGAAATTCCTGGATTTAAACTGTGGCTTCTGTTCAGAATATGGAAAAAGGAACTATTTTTGAGACTATAGCCCCCAGAATCCCCTGCAGGCAGAATGGCTTTAGTAAAGGGCAAAGTACAATTGTCAAGGCCGATATCTTTCTATGACTAATAACCAGGGATTCAGCCTTATTCTCTGGGGGTGGGGAACCTTCTCTTGGAGATCAGATATCCATAAGGATTACATTGGAGTAAGGGGAAATTCTAATATTTAACTGTTCATACGGTCTTAGTCTAACATTTAAACATTTGCAGTTCTGAATCATATATTATCTCTTTTTGATTTCTTGCAATACTGGTGTTATGGTCCATGGAGACACGGCTTTAAGAGGCAGTGGGAGTGATAAATATTCCTGTGTAGGAATCTGCAGTACTTCTCTTATTAATGTATAGTAAGAAGCAGTGATGCAGTAATGGGCAGTCAGCTTGAAAATGTTAGACTTCCAGGCAATAAGGACACTGCTGTTCATAGGTCATGCCTCAGAAAACCCACAGAGCCTGTACAGTTAAAAAAAATTACAAAAGAATAGCTAAACATATAGCCTCATTAAATAAAGGTCAATTATTATTACAGAGATACAAGGAGAGGTAAGCAAGCTTATCCCAGTGGGAATCCTTTGCTCATAGACTGGCTGTGAATCCTATGTACTTATTGTAATTCAATTTTAATGTGTTCACCTCATTTTAAAGTAATTTTTATTAATTTAGTTCATTCTGTTTCACTTGCAGTATGTTGGGGAGAAAGCAGAAAAAGGAAGTAGAAAGCATGTTAAAATCCTGCTATTAACAGTGGCCAGTAAAGATATATTATGCATAAACACCTGTGAAATTGCTTTGAAATAACAATGGCAGCCAAAACAGGCTTAATGGGAAATGGCCCTATTAAAATTAAAATTAGAACATATCTGAAAAAACATTTAGATAATACTGGGTGAACAGTATTTAGTATTAATTCTGCTACATACTTCCCACTGCTTTTGAACAACCTAATGCAAATTCCACTGAAACAGAAGTCTAATAGAAAACCCAAGCTGGCAAGATATGGAGCCTTCGATATGCATTTTTTAACACGAAATCTTAAAATGACATCCTATACTTTCACCATTGACACAAAATCAGTCTAATCAATGCTCCCTTGTTGTTGCACTGAGCTCACTTTGTCAACGATTTCTGTTATGTTAACCAGTACAATCAATAAATGATTTTCATGATCATCTGCATTCTTATGGGTTTCAGGACAGCCTGGAATATAGTATGGCAGCACTAATTAAAAATGGACTACAGCAGCCATATTTTAAAGACCACTTAAAATGTGAGGAAACTAGGTATGCTGCCACAGAGAGGCTCTCCCAACCTGATAGATCTAATTTTAACAATGTTACCAGGACCTCTGACTTCATGTCCTGGATCAAGACTTTCAGTAACCTAACCTTACACTATTTAGGGCTTCAAAGGTGATCACGAGCAACTTAAATTGAACTTCTTCTTACCTTGCTGAATCTAATGGAATCTTTCTCTGAGAGGCCTGAGACTATGCCTAAAAAACATTAATGAGCAGCAATAATAAAAGTAAGGACTCTGTCCAGATCCACTGATAAAACAGAAATGCACTTGACATTTGATCTTAAGCTGCTGAGTCATAATGGGATTTTCAGGGGTCAGGGCATGAACAAGTTGGAAAGGTCTATATACTGTTTTTTAAGAGAGACAACGCAAATAGACTTTCCACTGGGTTCTTTTTTCCATACTTCTTGATATCCACTGTCCTACTTTTCAATAGGAATGGGAGATATTTTTGTTTCAGTTTATCTTTTATCACTACTTAACCTGACTTTACAAAAATTCAAATATGGGCAAAAGCAAACAGAGAGATTTGCCCATCCCTAGTTTTATATACAGTAAATGGAATTGGTAGAATAAATGTTTGGTTGGGATATGTTGAGCTGAGCTTGATTTTAGTCCACAAAGCTCCAAGCTTCATTTTTTTAGGTTCATTGCAAAGCCCATGCCATGCATGTTATTTCATAAACTGTCATCCATTGGTGCCTTGTCCAACAAGCAGTTATAAAAATGTTCTTAATGAAATATTGTGCCACTGACCTTGGGAAATGCTATTTGTGTAAAATAAAAGTGCAACCTGAGGGGTTGAAGAGCCTGAGAGGCTAGGTTTTACTGTAGAGAAAAGCAGTTAAAGGTTTTAAAAAGCACCCAAGAGAGGACTAGGAGTGTCCTGGGGGAAGTCAAGGGTTAGTCTCTGAGGAGAATAGTACACAGTGAAAAATAAAACACAAACAGTTAATAAAGATGTAAGAAATGAGTATACTAAAGTTTTTGAATGATTTTGGGTTACTGTAACAAACAAGTATAAGGACAAGAAACCACAAATGTTGCACCGTGTAATAAATAAAGTATACTAATAACGTATCGAATGTGATCAACATCTGACACAAGTGATACTGTATTTAACTTCACCTGCAAATAAAATTATAACATTGTTTCAATAAATGACTGTTTGGAGTGCTTTCAAAGATACAGTTACACACTACCAACATTGAGGAAAATATTTTGGTATTAAGTGCCCTTGAGTAGATTGAGGTAAAAGTAAGTCTTTGTCACAAAGTGGTGGCAACTGTGGCACAAGGTGACAAAGGAGTAAAAGGGTTTTAAAAAGGGAAATAAAGATGTTTTGGGCAGTGCCACGTTGTCACCATCACAAAAAGTTTCTATTTAAATTCTGGATGGATATTTTCTGCATTCTGAAATTAACGTATGGTCCACACTGGGGCTTTTCTCCTATGCCCAAAGCCTCCAAAATCTTCTGATATTTTCATTTAACATAATATCTAGCTTGGAAAAGAGTCTTACAATAATTTAATGGCCTTTTAATATTTTGGGTTATAAAATGGAAAGTGTATTATCATCTCAGTGTATTATTTTTTAATTGATTGATGTCCTTTCACTTGTTTTAGTTCCTCAGAATAATAGGCTTGCATCTTGGGCTAGTCAAGTGGGTGTTGCCATTGCTCTGATAAAATGTATTCTCCTAAAAGCATTCTAAAATGTATTTATGGACTGCATAATCCTAAATAGTAGTTGTCTGAGTGCGGAAAACCTCCCTGCTAGAATATTTCTGTTGGTGTTCTGTAATAATCAGAAAACTGAACAGAAGAGCACAAGAACGTGAAAGCCATTTGTTGGTTCCCTCCAGCATCTGGTGATCAAAATAAAAGTCAATACAGTATTCTGTGACTGATTATGAAAACTTTATTTCTCTCTATTTGGGAAAAGTTCAGTGATAGCAATTTGCATTAAAGAAAATATGACTTTCACTCATAATATCCCTTGGAAATCAGATCCATAGAAAAGGTATATGAGCACTTCCTTTTGTCCACCACGAACCCTAACTAGTTCTATATGCCCTGCTTATCTTTTTTGCCTGTCATATGTGACAGTACTGCTGACGTTGTTTATTGTCCTAGTTTGACTTCAGCTGTTAGCATCCTAATATTAAGCATCAAGCAGGTCGCATTTGTAGAAATAAATGTGTCATTACTGCCACTAGAATTATACTAATAGGTTGCATGTTTTCAGCTGTCATTGCCAAAATATTCTCCACTGAGAAGTCAGGAAATGCTGAATAGCTATTTAAGACATCCTCTGCTAAATGTTTCTGGAACTCAGGCTTGACAAATACACATCTTTCACTGGCTATTCTTAGTCCTGAAGCAAATACGAATGACCTTTTTCAATGAGGATATGTTATATTTTGCAATCTGTGTAATAGCTTTGGCATTCCGAACAAAAGCACTGTGCATTTTATTAAAACTCAAGGAAGGGGACAAATCATTTTAGCTCATTCTGTTGCCAAGTTCATGTAATATCATTTTCTGATTTTTGACATGAATAGCAACAAATGATCCACTCTGATACTTTTACTGAAACACATTTAACTTGAATTAGAAGACTCTTGCTGTGTTTACATTTTATATAACAATATACTGTTTGCATTCAAATCTGGCTTAATGGCTGAAGAAGATTCCAATGAGCAAGCAGTAGTTTACTTCCTCATAATGCCTTTCAATTATATAATTTATACAAGAACATTGTTAATGCTTTAAATGAGTAGAAATGAAAAGCAAACAGAAGACACACTTGGCCTGTGCCACTCTGCACCTTTGTCAAAAGTGAGATGTTGACTTTTTAATTTGCTAAATGGATTAGCACAACCAGAAATGGTTTCTAAAGCCTAATCCTCTGTTTTTATCTCATAACCACCAGCAACAAGAATCTTGACAATATGGAGTGTGCCAACATATCTCAGCATAAGTTAAAACTGCTCATGAAGTGAAGTAAGTTTATCAAAAGGTCTTGTGTTTCAAATAAATAATGTTGTAAAATATGCATTACTAGAACCTTGCACTTGAAAATTGAGAATATAGACTTCAGATTTGGAGGAATAATTTATGTGATGTCCTTATAAAGCTTTCCTGAGGTTGAGGAGGTATAGAATATCTGCATTTCTAGTTACTGTGGAGCAGAGCAAAATAAAATGAAATGAAAACAATTAAATGAAAGCAATTAAAATAGAGTAAGAACAATTTGGAGCAACAAAGCAGATGGTGGCAAAAGTCTTTCTCAACCCATGTTACACAAAGGTACTTACATCTGTTGTAGCTGGAAAAAATGGAGAGAGAGAAGGTATCAGGGTTAAGTCCCACCTACCACCTGTCACTGCAACAAAATACTCTTTCATTCTGTCCCTTTGCAGCTATTCAGAAGAGATCCAGCACATTTAATTTTTGCTGGGAGGTGAAGCCTTGAGCATATTTGAGATTAAGTCCTCACTGAACTGAAAGAACCTATTCCAACTAATCATGTTCAGGATTAGTTTTAATATTTATAATAATGATATATACTAAATACAATATCATAAGGCATAGGGCTTATATGAATAATCTTAATATTGGTTCTCTGGATTGGCCAAAATGCAAGAGATTTAAATACAAAAGAGAGTCTTAACAATAAAGTACATCAATGAAGAATATATCTAATCAATATGAAGTGATAAACCCATGAAAGAACCAAAAATGTCTAGCTTACCACCTCTGTAAAATACATTTATTGTATTCTAGCCAATTGACTGAATGAACAGATACTACCAAAAATAGTTTTTTAACCTTCTTGTATTACAGTGCAGCTGTACACAACACAACAACAAACATCTAGGACAAGAAACGTCCAACATATCTGAATATTTTTGCCATTGGACTACTTTTGTGTCTCTGTCACAATAAGGATGTGTCCCATGAAGGGATAGTGGAGTACAGTAAAATACAGTGACATTAAAAGTGTCTCCTTCACCTTTTGTTTGTGAGATGGAACCTAGACTGAGAAAACTAGCTGTTCATGGACAAAGATCAATATCTTCATGGAATATGCTGAAAATGTCTAAAGATAATGTGAGACATGGATTATATAGATAACAGTAAACTGCCTGCATGTGATGAAGGGGAAGGGTGTCTTTGCATTATGTAACTCTCTTGCACTGGGATAATGTTTTTTAATTGTGGTATATGTGAAAGTTCACTTAGTAAAGCAGCATCAGCTGATAATTAACAGCATCACAGTAAGTGTGAAGGGCATATTTTGTCCTTTCTTCCTCTGCTGTGGCCCTGAGGAAATGTTTTCCTTGCTGCAATTGCAATAATTATCTGCTCTCCCCACTGAAGTGATCTGCCTACCCAGATACACAACATATATTAAATGCAAAGGTGCGTTTAACATTGCATGCAATCTGGCGCAGAGAAGTGTACAAACAAAAGTGAGAAATGCTCAGCTGAAATAAGAGGATTAAAAACATATTGTCCAAACAGTGTCATGGGTGATAAATCCCAGTGATAATTTTCTAAATTCAGGAAATTTAGTATGAAATATTTTAGTGGGAAGCTGTTGGTTGGAAGCATTTTTAGACACAACACCTGTCAACCATTTTTACTAACAGAATATTTGAAGATTCTTTGATATGGGCAATGCCATGCTAGCTATCGAAAAGGAGTATGTAGTGTTGTTGTTGTTGTTGTTGTTGTTGTTGTTTATATCTCGCCTTTTCCCCAAAATTGGGACTCAGGGTAGTAGTTTACAATATTTAAAAAACTGTACAATTAAAAGCATACAAAAGTAGTACATTAAAACTGAATTAAATTACCATGATATTAAAACAAATTGTGTGTTAAAGTATAAAATACAGTTTAAAAAGATAAAAATGTTTTAAATACTTTAAAACAATATAACACCCCAGTTCATTCTTTCACTTCTGTAAAGGGTATTTTTGTGGTCGGTAAAAATATGGAAGAAGCAGTGGAAAAAGTTTGAAAGGTTACAATTTGAAGAAAAGAACATCAAGACCACCACTGGTAAACTTCTATGAATGAGACATGGGGATTGCTTCATTCAGAAGCATTGGCCCGGTAGAAACATGGGCCACATACAGTCCTTAGGCTGGTGGTGGCCTGTTTCCCTGAGGAGGGACACCGCAGCAGCCAAACTGCCCGGTGTCCCTCCACCCTAAAAAGAACCTGGAAAAAAGGGTTCTTTTTAGAATGACGCACGCACGTCACTAGTGTGCCATTAGCACACTCATGACATAAGCGACCCACGGCGACATTTATACGCTGTGCGTCACTTACGTCATCATGGTGGTGCCCATGTGGATGGGACACCACTATGATGCTGCCATTGTGATGTGCTAGGGATCAGGAGCGTGCGGTTACTGCACATTCCTGAACCTTAGTATCGGCAGTGGCATGCTGCTTCGGGCCCATCTATCCTGGGCCATTTTCCCCTCAGCTTCATTATGATACAGTCTGAAACAATCATGTATCACAGTTCTCCTTGTCAGCAAAAATGCATGAACCCTTAAATGTGGAGTGTGAAAAGTGTGACTCATGGGCCACATACAGTCCTTTTTTTTTCTGGCCAGAAATATTTAAATGATGCTGTAGTTTGCAACTCTTGTGGTTAAGAAAGTGAGCAAGAAAGGAATCATTCAACATCTTTTTGGCGTGAAAATGCCACAACTTTTTTGGTTGCAGTTGAAGTGCATTGGCATAGCATAATGTCCAGAATGAAACAGAATGAAAGATCAGAAAATTTATCTGCTGACCAATGGACCATCACCCCAACACTCTCGCTTGTGGGATATGGGCAAGATGACAGACTGAAGAAGCCACATGGACATATGCAACTGTGTGGCCTCCTTGAACCTGGGAATGAGGCCAGCTAATACTTCTACCACCACCATCACCACTAATAATAATAATAACAACATTGACATTTATTTATAATACCCTTTGCACCAATTCACAGCTCTACAGCCTCTAATTTGATAGAAAGCATTTACTCAATATTCCTTGGGTGGGACCTCACAAAAAACAGTTGGCCCTCTGTATCCATAGATTCTACATCCATGGATTCAATCATCTATGGATTGAAAATATTCACACTCACAAAAATTTCCAAAAAGTAAACATTGAATTTGCTATTTTACACAAGGGACATCAACAATTCTATAAGTCTATGATTTTACTACAACGTTGTATATAATGATACTTGAACAGCCACTGTTTTTGGTATACATGGGGTGAGGTGTCTGGAACCAAACTCCAATAGATACCAAGAGCTCACTGTAGAAGGGAATAGCCATTTTGGCTCCATTTGTCAATGGCCACACAAGCCAAGCCAGATCACCAGCTGATGAAGAACTCATCTCCCAGTTTTGCTTAATGTCTCCTGCCACAGAGTGAAAACCATAGCCCCTTAAACCAAGAATCTTGCTTGCCACCAAATTAATCATCAAGTTGCTGAATATATTATGGCCAATAGGAAATTTATTTTATGCATCTATCTGATTTATGTCCCAACTTTCTCCCCAAAAGGACAATCAGTACCATAGTCAATAACAGTCAATTTACTAAAGTCAATAGTGCAATACTATGATCAATATTAAGCTCTATTTAAGCACTTTTCACATTTACTTGTATAAACTTAAATTTAAAAACCATTAATCAAATATGAGTGTGCGCATGTGTGGGGGTTATTTGTTGATGAGAGGGAGGCTTTTAATGTTTAGACATTTTGATTAATTTCCGCAAATTTTGAATCTGTTTTACCTCTATATTGCTAAGTTGTATGTATTTTAACTTTAAATAAACATTAAGAAAGAAAACAAAGTTTGGCCTTGACTATCTGGCCTACCAGAAAAGCCCCACAACACTTTGATGGTTAATTTGGTGGCAAGCAAATTACTGCTTCAAGTAGTCCACTAAACTATGATTTATGTTAGATCTCAGTAGTAACTGTCTCAATAAGGAAAATGCTGCAAGTAAGTATCTGTTCTAAAGGAATGGCAAATATGAATTAATAACTTGATGGACTGGTTAAGTGGTGCTCTGCTTTGCTCCCACTTCTGCTGCAATGAGGTACAATTATACAGTGGAGAAATGTAAGGTTTTATTCTCTTCCCCAGTTTCTTCCAACACCTGAAAGTTACAAACACCTTCTAGTGGTTCTTTCACTTAATTATCTCCATGTTGTTTTAAAGTCATGTGCCATGTTGATAGTGGATTCTGGGTCTCTTAGTCCAAAAGTATTACTTCCAAGCACAGTACATTTCAAAAAGGAGTAAACTCAACCTCAGCTTTTGCACGTATCCCATCATTCTTGACACATATGCCTGGGGTTTCAGGGCTAGATAATAATACACATGCTCCCTTTACCACTGAGAAACAGTTGAAAGGATGTATGACTATGTCTTACTGCATAATACATCTGAAAGTCTTTTACCATTGCGGACACTCTCTCTCCCTTCCCCCTCTCTTTATATTAACTCTTTTCTTTTCCCAAGGTATCATTATTGTCATGGTTCGAGTGTTCACCCCCTCAAAACGTGAGTAGGCTATTGATTTTTGAAGTGAAAAGATTGATTTTTTCCACTCCTTTATTACAAAGCCCAAGGCTTTTAATAAATGAATTGTGGCCTTTATGTGAACTAATGGAGCTTCCTCTGATGGAGCTGCTATTAAGATATCATCTAGATATATTAGCAGTCTTATTCCTAAGGCCCTCAGAATTGACCCTACAGGTCTTAATAACATTGTAAATGATCCCAGGGCCGTGAAGAGACTCAGTCATCACTCTCTGATGATGCAAGATTGTGTCCTAGTGCAATCTGTGCAGATCCTGCATCAGTGACATTTTGGGGCTCCTTCAGAGCCTTTTTTATTATTAGAGGGTACTGGAAGAGCAGATTGGCATATTGATTTAACATTTTTTATTCATGTATAATTGAAAATAGCACAGAGCAAGGGCACCTTGGCCATTATCTTAATTGGGCTATCCTCTCAGTAGGGCAAATGGTTTAAGGCCACTTCTTCTCCTGGCTATTATCTGGAAGGATACAAATGCTCTCTTTTAATAGTGTGTATTCTAAAAGTGGCTGATGTTCAGTTTTTTATTACCTGCACCATTTACCTGTATGCCTTTTAAACAATTTTATACTGTTTTGTGTGGTGATTTTAATTGTTTTTAACATTTTATTGTGAAGTGTTTTCTTTTCTCTCTCTTTTAATTGTTTCTGTCTGGGAACCACCTTGAGTTCCACTCTAGAGGAAAAATGGCATACAAATTAATTTATTGATTGATTAAATATATACAGTACATACATTTCTGCCACGAGGTGAAATCTTTGCCGATTTCATTCTTCCAGGTAATAATCAATGCTTTTAAAAGTTTTCTCTGCTTTGGATGAGATTGTGAGAGGTTTTGTACATTTTCCCTTGATTGTTCACACAGGGAGAATTTTGTGTGGACACATTTATTTGTGAAATTCCCACTTTTTTGTCCCCAAGCCAATGTTTTTCATATAAAACCATGTGACAGATACACAAAGATGTAGGAAAAAGTATTGTGAAGTGTGTGTATGTTTTGATGCCAATGAATTTTTGACAAAGAAGACTGTATCTGCATGGACTCAGGATACCCTGGGACTGTTTCAAATCTTCCCCATTACAGTGGACCTCAGTTCTGATGTCAGATAGCTGTTCACATGTGAATTCCACTATGCCACCCCCTATTTCCACATCTACCATGAGTCACTTCACTCTGAGGTCAGAAGAAGGTGTCCAACAAAAATCACAGCTCATGTTCCTAGCTTCCCCCATAGTTAATTCACAGCCTCATTTTAAGAAATAAATACTTCAGGCCTTTTGGGAATAAGGAACTCCCAGGAGTTCTGGAAATCTTGAAAAACAGAACTGTATCCAAATTCATTGTAAAAGGATGGTTATTCATGTACTCCAAACTTTTCAAAGACCAGAGGCCTTTTACACCCCACAATTATGGCACTGTGACTCCACTTTGACTGCCATGACAACATCCTTCAAAAGCCTGGAATCTGTAGTTTAGGGAGTGGGATTTAGAATTTATTTATTTATTTATTTATTTATTTATATTATTTTTATCCCGTCTTTCTCCCAAAATGGGATCCAAGGCGTGTCCCATTCACAACCTGGGATTTCTTGTGCCTCACCAGACTACAAATTCCAAGATTCCATAGGATGCAACTATGTCTGTTAAAGTGGAATTATTGTGTGATAATTATAAAGTATGAAAGGGCCTTAGTATCCCCACTGTTTCTAAACAGTAATATGTCATATGATTCCAATGCCTTTAGTGGCTATAATGCATGAAGAGATCCCATATATGTATCTTTCTTGGCACTGTGGCACAGGCTTTGCCTGTCAGTTTACTTGTGACATAAATCTTCTAGAAACAGCTATGCCTAAGTTAGGGGAATAGCTAGGGAAAAGATTCACAACATATGTTACGTGTATTCAGAGGTGGATAATAAAGTCCACTCATGATATGATAGTGTATATATTGCTTCCATGCTTGTATTACTAAGACCAATTAGATTGCTGCCATTATTGGATTTCCTGCTGTCCTCCTCTACATCCCCGTTGGCCTCACAGGAAAGTTGTTCATTGCTTGCAGTATTTGTGAGCATAAAGGAGGCTCCCTGTTGAAAAATGGATAGTTTAGATATAATAAATCTTTTTTTCAGTGAGAATGCAGCTCACTTGAAGTCTGTGCTTAAGTGTAATTCTTTCAAGTTTTAGAGAACAGCAAGCGGTGACTATTCATGGTGGTTATATGCCGGCTGTAAACCAAGTCCAGGATATAAAAGAAGGTGAAATACAGAGGCTGCCAATTGCAAACCAGTGATGGTAATTGAATGCTGTTTGTTACACTAGCAGGTGCTTGACTGTCTTAGCTCTTAATTTGAATGCCCTGACTTAACCAATGAAGAGTTTATAGCTGATTGATATAAAGAGCACTAGCACAGTTGTAGTATTCCACTTACCAGCAAAATTGGGGTGTGGGTTTTCATACTGTATTTTTCTAGCTGTGACAGTAAAAAAGTAAGGAAATAGACTGTAGATGTTATATTTTGGGAATATATATATATATCTATTAATATATCATATATATATATATTCCTTAGAGTTAACACACACGCACGCACACACGTATAGATGGAAAATCTGTCAATTTCGCTTTCTTCCACATCTCAATTTTTAAACTTCAATTTATTTTTATCCTGATATGTGATTGGAAATTCTTCAAAAATGAATATTGATATGATGCCTCTCTAAGCCATGTGAATTATTCTTCAGAGTGTTTGCTTTTCCAACAGGGTGTGTAAAAGCAAAACTGTTCCTGGTATAGCCAAAGAGAAGACATAGGGCCTATACATATGGGTCCAAATGCCTGTGTTCGCTTTGGCCTTATATCATTCTGTACGAACAATGCAAACTATTAGCCCCAGGTTGGAATCTGCTGGTCCAGACACCAATTTGGTGGTCCTGGACTGAACCTGACCCTTGTTGCAGGTCAAAAGGACTTGCTGTCTGCTGTGGATTTTCATGGATGCCATTGGAACCCCATACAGCCCCACACATCCCTTACCTGCCTCAGACACCATATCTTCTTAGAAGGCTCCCATTGTTACCTGTGACAATGGATGAGGCCACCTGGCCACATGTATGTAGCTAGGTGCCCTGTTTCCACCCTTATGGGCCTCAACAAAAACCTTCTGAGAATATTCATGGCTGAGGCAGTCAGGGGAATGTGACAGCAATGTCTTCATGGCACAGTGGCGAGCAGGTGAAACTAACTTGGATCAGACCCAGATGATGGGCTTGTCCTGTGCTATCCTGCCCATCTGCTTAGGCCCATGGTTCTTAAAGATGGGGAACCTTTGAGAAAAAAAGAGAGAAGGAATCCCTAATGATCAACAACAAGGATGAACACATGCAAATTTATAGGAATCAAGAGATTACCGTTGGAGAGTGCCCCATAGGCCACTGAGTGCAACTCCCTATTCAATGCAGGAAATCCCCAGCAACAGATAACTGCCACCCTCAGAGACATAGACTCTACCATCTCTCTAAGCAATTGATTCCATTGCCAAACCACTGCTACCATTAAGACGTTCTGTCCAAAGTATCTAATAGATGGCACATTACTTCCTGTAAAATCTATCACATTAACAAATCATTTTGATTCATACTGCACATTGGCTAGGATGCCAAGCTGTACAGAAACAGTTGTACACAAAAAAGAAGTGTAAAAAAACAAAAACAAAAAGAACATGAAGGTACAAAAAGTGTGAATTTTCCCTGCCAAACATCACAGCTGATTTATTGTCAAATCAAAAATACTATGTATTTAACATGGCAATTCAAAAGGATATTGACAAGATGGAACATTTCCAGAAAAGTGTGACCAAGATGATCAAAGTCCTGAAAAGAAGCCTTATGAGAAACAACTGAGGGAGCTGGGTATATTTAGCATAGAAAAGAGAAGACTAAGAGGTGACATATCAGTTTAGCAATGTAGAAGATGGAGCAAACATGTTTTCTGCTGCTCCAGAACATGAGCTAATGTATTCAAATAATAAAAAAAGAGATTCAGTCTAACATTAGGATGAACTTCTTTACTGTAAGAGTTGTTCAACAGTGGAAAAGGCTGATGGGGTTGGGATTGGAATCTCCTTCTTTGGAGGTCTTTAAAGAGAGGTTGTGTCTTCCCTCATAGTAGGGAAGCACTAAGATTCTAGGATGGTCAAAGAAATGTGATCACTGCTATATTCCATATCTTACTGCAGAGTCTCTGTCAGAGTCTCTGCAGAGAGTGATGGTGTCATGTTCTGCATAAGGAGCCCTGGTGGAGCAGTTGTTAAATACTGATACTGCAGCCATTCACAATGACAAAGTTTGAGTTTGATCTCAGGCAGAGCTCCTGAATCCACTCAGCCTTGCATCCTTCTGTAGGTTGCTAAAATGAGTACCCAGTTGGTTGGGGGCAAATAGCTTACACATTGTAAACCATTTAGGGAGTACTTAAGTGCCATGATAAGTGGTATAGAAATGTACTTTCTGTTGCTATTGCTATTGCTATTCTTTGTGTTAAGACTCTTGAAGACAGAAATGTAAAGCAAACTTGAACAGCAACTTTTGTTGAAAACTGTTTGAAAACTGAAGAACTCTGAGTGAGCCATCCTCCAAACTATCAACAGGTATAGGCAGCTGTAAACTTGGTTTTGATCATATTTCATTCAAACCATATTTCCTTTTCTCCAGCAAATGATATTCCATTACCAAAGTATTTCTAGAGATTAGGAATGTTGCAGATGTGGCAGCTGGATAGTGAGCAGTTGAAAAAGGAGGGAAATAGAAGGGGCCCAGGTGGCAGTACAGTTGTTACATTTATCTAGTAAGCAATATGCCAATTTTCTTATAACCAGCACATCCTATATGGTGTGTCATTGATGGAGTTTCTGTGCTTTTCCAATTTCTCATAATGACACATCTGAGAATGGAAGGTCATGGTACTGGGTCTTGATCAATAGTTTAAGATGTATCAAAAGAAGAGATAATAGCATCAGATTATTCAGCAGAACAAACCTCACAGTTGGTATACAAACACATCAAACAAGGGATTGTCATCATAAAAGAGAAACTATTAGCTGCTACAGCTCCTGTGGAATAGGAGAATGCTTTCACCACAGAGTTGTCAAATAAGAATTAACCTCCTTGGCACAGCTGGCATCTAGGCCCTAACAAAGGGCAGCAGAATTTGGAACAAAACTTGCTTCTGACTTCTTATCTAATATCTTTGGGTTAGCACACTTATGATAATCTCAACCATCCTCAAAAAATTAAAATTTACCCACTTGGATGAGATTTTAAATGTACCAATATGAGTTACTGTCCTAGAAAGGATTTTAAGTAATTATTGGTGCTAAGACTGAATTTAGGGTAACTACTAGAAGTGGAAACAATTTTTGTAATCATTTTTTTCCCAGGTAAAATAATGAGTGTCCTCACAGTTGGGAAACTGCATCTGGAAGAATAGTCGACCAGCAGAATTTGCATGATTTCTCCCTGATACTTGACATGCATTGCAAAAGAGTTACTTGGAGACAAAACATATGGTTCCCTCTCATCTGCTCACTACTATTCTGCACAGATGGGTTTCCTGTGCAAGAAACCTGTTCTACACATTTTTCCCAATAAAAACCTGAGTGTGTTTTTCTTTACAGAATAATTTATCTGCAACACTTTGGCACATTCAAAACCAGGAAAAATAATGTGAAGGAATATTTTATTCTGCAGTTATTCTATTTATTTTTCCATGCATGTGAGGATGAAATAGTTGAGGATTTACATCCTGAATTATCTCTAACATATAATCACAAAAAAGTAAAAAAAGAGATAACAGTGTAGCACAAAATATATAGCTAAATATGACAGCTTTAATTTTTTTACAAGTGCATGTGTTCAAATCATTTCTGACTTTTGGCCACACTATCATGGGAGTTTCTTGGCAAAATTTGTTTGGAGGTGTTCTGCCTTTGCCATCATCTTAGTCTGAGAAAGTATGACTTGCCCAAGGTTACCCAGGTCTCCTCATGCAACTGATGCTTGATAAAATAGTTTGGGCTAGGAGGGCTTATGATAATGGTAATAGTGTCACAGTCATTACTAAGTACTGTTTGTGAACACTAAATAGTTAATTAGATTTATTTCTCCATAATTGTTTTGTATTCATGCTTGCTACTTAGTCACAATTTTGACATCATTCTCACAATTGTAACTCCCTTTGAAACCTACTTCACCAGGCATCTGCTGCATGGAGAGAAAGAGGTCCATTCTGCCAGCAATTGGAGCATGGGTGAATGACATTTTCATCAGGTTTGCAGTGGTTGGACCAGTAGCTGTTACCTAGTTAAGTATAGTTAAATATATGTAATCAAGATTCCAACCATTTACAATACCTAAAACGCTACCTTTGAGTATACAGCCATGTGTAAAAGGGAGGGAAGTGTGTGAGAAAACTCTGAATGAAAAACAAATCATATATCCTCAGTTAATTATTTGCTAGTGACAGCCAGATTATACTGTTACAATGTATTCTGTGTGGTGTTATACCTGAAGACACTTCAGACACCTCAGCTGAGTGCTAGTGTGAGTAAGATGGTTGGAACATTGGACACCAATACACTTGAAAGCACACAACAATAACAACAACAACAACACATCAGTAACAATTGTATTTGCTGATGCAGTTGTGAGTCCAATTTAAAGTGCTATTTCACCATAAAAGTCCAAAATGGTTTGGGATCATGATATCTGAAGGCATCGCAATCAACCTGCCTATCCTCCAAGTTTAAATTTGGAGGCCCTTCTAGGGTGCTTACTGATACAATGAATTTGTCTGGTAGGGATTGTTGGAGCTTTACTCAAACTGTTTACATTACAATACATTGCTTTACATCATTACTGTGCTGAGTTGTTAAATTCTTGGCATCATTGGTTTGAGCTGACTCAGAGGCTGTACAGAAGGGGTGGCTGCACCCACCTCTGTCTTTGCGAGATCGGGGCTGCAGCAACCGAATGGCATGGCCTCGATCTGGCCTTTCCATGGGCAAAAAGGAGCAACAAAAAGTAGTTCCTTTTTGTGCCATGGAAAGGGCACCTTAGCTGCCAGCACCGCTGTTTTATGGCACTCCTTTGGTGCTACGTCATCTAGATGCAGTGCCAGTGGAATGCCGTGACACCCCCTGCTGCATGGTGTGGCATGTGGCATTGCACCACCATGGGGATGGAGTTGGGGAGTGCATCGTGTGGACGCCATTCTTCCACTCCTCCCCCAGGCCAGCCTTAATGGCCAATCTGTACAGGCTGTTACTGTACAAATACATTCATTACAAGCAGCATGCAAGCTTGCTTCTTTAACATGGCTTGTACCATACTGATGCCATTCCACTACTTATATCAGCTTGTGCCTAATGGGACAGTGGTTTTGTTCTAAAGGTAAAGGTAGTCCCTTGACATGAATGTCTTCTTGTAACCAACTATAGGGGATGGTGCTCATCTTCGTTTCTAAGCCAAAGAGCCAGCGTTGTCTGAGGACTGCTTTAGTGGTCATGTGGCCAACATGACTGCACTGAATGCTGTTATCTTCCCACTGAGAAGTGGTACCTATCTATCTACTTGCATTTGCATGCTTTCAAACTGATAGGTAGGCAGAAGCTGGGACTAGTGACAGGAGCTCACTCCATCATGCAGCACCCGGGCCTCAAACTGCCAACTTTCTGATCTTCCGATCATCAGAACTGGCATCTTAACCACTAAGCCACTGCATCCCTACTTTTGCTCTACTGGAATCTGCTGGAATTTGCTGGGTAATATCAGGCACATTTTCAAAACACTCAAAACAACTTTAGTGCCTACATGATGAAAACCCGTCTCCAGATGTTCACTGTTATGATTCCTGAGCTGCATTCATACAAAAATTTCTTATGTAATATCATCTCACTGGCTTTTATATCCTTATGGTATGACAGTGAGTGTAAAAGTACTTGGAAAACATGCACTTTCCTTGTTGTTTATTAATGACACTGTTGTTCTCCTTAATATTCTGTCCATGTTCCAGTTCACAGGAAGGATGAATGATGTAGACTGTTCCTTGGAGGCTTTGCCTTGATGATTTTTTGCTTCCTTTATTCACATCAAGGGGGGATATGAAAACAGCTTGTCTAAGATTTGGTAGTCATGTAGAAAGGTAGAAACACCTTGCATATTTCTTTTTCTATTGTATTTTTCAACCAATATTTTCTTTCTAGGGTTCTTTCATTTTAAATAAAGATATTATTATTTAATTTGGCTTCCTGATCAATATAGCATATGAGATACCTGCACAAGTCACTTTTGTGTATGTAAACTAGTAATCACATTTCAGCTTTCTCTTTGTATTTTAGTGGTGGGTACTAGTTTCATGTTTTCCTGTCATTTTTGCTCTATCATACACTCTAATTTATATTTCTAATTTACCATTTTTATACACCATTTTGGGCAACTAGCACATTATTTAAATACATTTGAATAGCATCTCTCCCCCCCCCCTTCAGTGATTCATGCATATATGAAGGATTTGTCTGTGGTGCTATTGTCTGTGGTCCATTTGCACATTCAACTCATCACCAGATGTTTCAATATTAAGTCATAAGAATGTGTGCACGAATAAGCACACAGATGTGTCACTCAACAAATGGCTGAAAATGGTGCTTCTTGCTATCTTGTTGGCTTCTGAGTAATCCAATGTCCCTCTATTGCATCAAGACCTCATGAAGAAAGGATGTCACCATTATAATGGGAAAGATGTTAAAATTCCCCTAACTACAAATTTTCATGCTTCTGTCCAGCTGAGGAAGTCATACCTGAAATGTGTGATGCTATATATGTTAGGGAAATGATATGTTGGAACAGATTCATGGTTGTTAACATCTATGAAGTCTCAAATTATCCTGCACCCAGTGTTCTCAGAAGTTATGCTGACATTACCTGAAATAGTTATTCCAGAGACCTTTATCCCATGTTTGAGACAATCTTCATCTCCTCAGGCAGGGAACATGTCTAGGTAGCTATTTGAACAGTACACAGCAGAAAGTCTACTCTGTTGTGATACTCCAACATAAGAAACAATGGATCCAGTCCAGTACTTAAACAGTCAGGAAATACAGACAGAATTCCTATAAACCAGTGGTGGTTAAAATGTGATGCTAAAACAGCTTGTGGAAAGTAAGGCTGCTTTTTTGGTTCTCAGGCCCTCCAACCTCTTTGAACTGTTTTTTGTTGTTGTTCCATTCAAAAAGAGGGCAAATTGCCATTCCTGGAAGCCTCCAGGAACAGACATTCACCTTTGCGCTTTTCAAAACACACTCACATATACACTCACATTTCTTTCCCTCAAAGCAGAAAACTTCCAATATTTGTGGCCACACATGATTCCTGATCCACTACAGTTCTCCTTACTTCTAAATTACAGCACCCCTAAATCTAGGTTGGTGATATAGTTGCATCACATATCCAGGATCACACAAATGGGAGAAACTAAAAAGACATATTGCCTTCTTTGAACCATCCAGATGTTTATTTTTTATTTTATTTTATTAAGGCAAGAAAGTGAACACACAGATGTGAAACCAAATAGCTGTCCCTGGCACATTTTGTAGGCATTCTATACTGCAAAGAATACTGAAATTTTCATTGTAGCAATGAAACAGAGGGTGCACTTCCTGCTGATCCAGAAATCTTAATACTGAGAAAACAATGGGAATTGAAGGATAGTGTTTATATTTCACAGTGGCATACCTAGCATATTTGACACCCATTTTAACCCCACCTAAATTATTTTCCATAATTATCATGAAATGAAATATATAATAATACCCAGAAAAGAAATTCAGAAAACTTTTATTGATCTTTGTAAATATTATCATGTCAATTAAAATTAATTAATTACTAAAATAAATAATACATAATGCAGAAATATTATAATAAAAAAAGTAATGGGTTAATACATTTAAATTACATTAATGTATTTTTTTGAAAAAAGGGGAAGAACCTTATCCAACATATCTATGATGTTTGATGTCTAGTGCATCTTCTGTCATGGCCAGCCAAGAGCAGGTCTCAGAGGATGAGGAGGAGGATGGGGCTCCTCCAGAGCAAGAGGTAATTGAGGCTACACCAGGTGCTAATCCTGCTCTGCCAGAATCCAGCCCTGATCTCCCAGCCCCAGAGGCGGAGGCTCAGCCAGGTCCTAGTGCTGGTGGGATTCCTCTGGTGGTACAGCAGCCTAGTGGTGACTCTGGGGAGGAACCAAGCTTGAAGGTTCCCTCCTATAGACAATGCAGGGCTGAAAGTGCTGGCAGATGCAGATCCCAGAGAATTGCTGAGAAGCAATTAGCAAATCAGCCTCAGGTGGCACAGGGGAGAGTTTCTCTTACTTAATGAGCAGAGAGAACCAACTCAGTGCCAGTGTTTATTGCATGATCCTTTGGTGTGACTGCTCCCTGCACTGGCTCCCTGTATCTTGACTCCTTGTTGCCTTGACTCTTGACTGGACTATTGCTACCTTCTGGTTGACCTGACCCTGGAATGGACTGACTATTGTAACTTCTGTTATCCTGACTTTGGCTTGGCTTTCTGTTTGCTTGTTCTCTCTCTTTCCCTGCAAGGTTTGTGGACTACTTCCAGCTTCATAGTTAATTGCCTTCCTTATTGGCTTCTGTCTGTGTGTGCTGGCTGCAGTCCAGGACATCTTCTTTCTGAACTCAGCTTCAGTATCCCTCCATTTGGAGTATCACTTTGATTGCATAGAAGATTAATCCAATGGTCCAATGCAGTGCCTGGTGTGTTATTTCATGGGATTAGAATGTACCTTGAACATTTCCAATCTGTTGGGTTTTGTTTTGTTTTTGATATTTGCTGGTAGATTTTAGTTAGAATTTGAATTGATTCTATTGCTGTAGTTTGAAACAGTTTGAAACAATTATGCAATGCCTGGGAAGGCTTCTCTAAACAGGATGGTTTTCAACTCCGTTTTGAAGCTGGTTAAAGAAGTGATGGCTCTTGTTATGGGGGAAGAAGGTTCCAGGAGTGAGGGGCAGCAAGTGAAAAGGGGCAAATCCAGGATGGGGCAGAGGAAATCCTGGGCTGAGACAGCAGACCTTGACTACAAGAATGGAGGGCCCTGGTGGGAAGGTGAGGAGAAAGAAGGTCTGATAAGTAAGGAGGGGCCAGTCCATGGAGGGCTTTAAACGTAGACAGCAGGAGCTTATACTGAATGCGGAAAAGGAGGGGGAGCCAGTGAAGGGATGCCAACACAGGAGAGATGTGGTCAGAGAGGAGGGCGGATGTGATAATGCATGCAGCTGAATGCTGAACAGAGATTAAAGGACGGAGGTGAGAAAGAGGAAGCCCAGCCAGGAGGACGTTACAGTAATCAAGTCGTGAGATCACTAGGGCAAGGACCAGGATCTTGGCAGTAGAGGCGGAGAGATATGGTCGGATTTTGGCAATATTGTACAAAAAGAATCTACAAGCCTTGGCTGTGGTCTGGATCTGAGGGATACACGACAGAGAAGAGTCAAAGATGAAACCAAGACTGTGGGCTTGCTGGACTGGTTGAACAGAAATGTTGTCCACAGAGACAGAAAAGGAGAATTGAAGGGTGGGCTTAGGAGGAAAGACAAGAAGCTCTGTCTTGGACATGTTGAGCTTCAAACGCCGATGGTGCATCCACTGCAAGACAGCTGCGAGACAAGATGAAACTTTCTGTTCAAGCCTTGGAGAAAGGTCAGGGGCGGAAAAATAATATATATCTATGGATATAATATATGTATATGAAATTGGGAGCCATAATAGGTCCCAAGGAAAGATTAATCCTGAAAAATCACAAGCATGTGGTTCAGGGATATGCATTTCCCTCAAGATACACAAAATACTTTTTTAAAATTAAATTTCAAATTAGTGCTAAATTTTACCATTTAATGCTAATTTTGAACTACCCCCTTAGTACTGAATGCTCTTTCCAAAGGTCCTTAGAACAGTAGAAAAAATGTTTGTGCTGTGAAAAGGCAGGATTGGGATTGCAATAAATTGACAGGGACATAAGTAAGAAAAGTACTTGTACTTGGGACTGTCATGCCCCAAGTGTAATCACAAAGCATCTCAAAGGCTCAGAATTGAAATAACACCACACCAAATTGTCCAAAGAAGACCACATGTAATTGTCAGAAGTACAAAACACACCTTGGTGAGTACTGGGTAGGAAGTGGTGGTTGGCAGAAGCAGGCAGGCAGAGCAGAGAGGCATGCAACTAAACTATTTTAATGGACAACATCCTGCTTGGATGGCACTGAGAAATGAGCCTAGCCATGGAGCAAGCAGCATTACCAGCCTTCTGTGTATGTAGCAATAGAGATAATGGACAATCTTAATAGCTGATATCTGGTCTATTGAGAAACCATCATTTATTTTGTAACAAATTTGTTTTTCCCCCTTGGTCCACAGATTGGTTTCAACAGATTGGTTTCAACATGGGGTGGAGCTGCTTTTTTAAGCCCATGTAGACAACCCTATTTTTGACATTGTCATATCCCTCTAAATCATTTTTCTATTTTATTTTTTATATTTAAAACATCCAGTATAGCATATCAAACAGCATATAAGACATTTCCATGCATATGACCAGCAAACCTTTAATGATCTATATCCACATAAAAACAAAAAGGTATAATCCAAAGCAGTAAACAAAACCAGACTTGACTTCCTAGACACCTTCTGGCTATTATATCTGACTAAACAATTTCATCTTTTCTTCGTATCTCTACAACTGTCCTAATTTTACCACAAACCTATTATAACATCTTGGCCCCTTTCTTCCTTTAAGTAACTGATCAATGGGTTCCACTCTAATTTAAACTTTTGCCATGATTGCCCTTTCAACATATATGTCAGTTTGTCTATTTCCATATAATCATATAGTTTCAGCAACCATTCCTTTATATTTGGACTCTCCTTTTTCCACCTAACTGCAGAAAGGATTTGTGTGGTCGTCATTATATAACATAGAAGCTTACCATGTTTTCTTCCTAGGTTTTTGTTTGTGATCATGCTTAAATACATTTTGGATCTACATGGAATGCATGTGCAGAAAGGTGTGTAGTAGTAGCCCAGACCCATGACTAGCGCGCACACACACACACACACACACACTCACTAGTAATTCTGACCAGGTCCATAGACAGAAATCCTGCAACGGCAATAAAATACTGAATTAAAAAGAGAGGTTAGAGTGAAACTTTAAAATTAGCAGTCAACAAAAGACTGGCTTTCTCTTGGTAAAATAAATAGACTATGAAAGAAAGATGCAAAAATCTTTTTAGCCAAGTCATTGTAAATTTGTTTAATATACTTTTAGTCTGTTTAAATTATGTTTGTTTTAAATTTTAAATGGTTTCAAACTTTTTAAATTGCTTTACCTAGATTAACTCAATGTATGCATGAAAATCATTTGAACAGTCCAAACACTTGTTGTTGTTAGCTGCACTCAAGTCAGTCTTGGACTCATGGCAACCCTGTGGATGAATCATAGGTGTTTATCACACTATACTCTTATAGTGCTACTATTCCACTTTAACTGCTTTAGCTGCCTCCTGTTGCATTCTCTGCCTGAGAATTCTAAATACCCCTTCTTAAACTGAATCCCAGAATGCAACAGAGGCAGCTAGAGCAGTTAAAGTGGAATAGTAGCACTATAAGAGTATGTGTGATAAACACCATAGAATCATAGAGTTGGAAGAGGACCACAAGGGCCATCCAGTCCAACCCCCTTCTGCCATGCAGGAAATCTAAATCAAAGCATCCTCGACAGATGTCCATCCAGCCTCTGTTTAAAGACCTCTAAGGGAAGCAAGTAAAAGTTTTAGTCACCTCCTAGATCCCCTGTCTTCGGATGCTCTGCTAAGGGTCTGTGGACTAAGGCTGTGGCCTGCATGATTGAGTCTAACCATCTGACTTGTGGTCTTCCTCTCTTTCTACTGGCCCATGCCTTTCCCAGAATCATTGTCTTTACCAATGACTCATGCCTTCTCATGATGTGGCCAAAGTAAAACAGTCTTAATTTAGTCACCCTATCTTATAGGCTCAACACTAGACATTAAGTAATTAGTGTTCCTCAACATCAAAAGGGCTTTTTCAGTGGCCATTCTCAGTCCTCTCAAGAAGGGCTAGATTGGGTACCTCCCATTTGTTTGCTTCTGGCAGGTGCATAGGTTTATTTCGTTTTTGTTTGTTTGTTTTAAATTCAGCTACGCTTTATGATAAAGATGGCTTTTGAGGAGAGGGCCTTGACTGTATATCTCTTAAGTTGCATCTACACAGTAGAAATCATGCACATTAGAAATAATGTTTGATACCAATATAAATGCTGTAGCCCCATCCTATGGAATTCTGGGATTTGTAGTTTTACAAAGTCTTTAGCCTTTTCTGTCAAATAGTGCTGGTACCTGAAAAAACTACATATCCCAGAATTCCACAGGATGGAGCCCTGGCATTTAAAGTTCTGTGAAATTGCATTATTTCTACAGTGTAGATGCACCCTCAGTGATGTGTGGTTTTCATTGTTTGAAACTATATTTTTAATTTAATTCTGTTTTCAATGGTTTATCTGCTTTAGCGATTTCATTTCTTGTTTTCTGATCTAATATTAATGTGAAACACTTTGAGGCCTATTTTTGGAAGTGGACTAAAAATCCAATAAATAATAAAAGTTAGGAGTTAAATCCAATTGTTAATTATAACTAGAATTATACCCACTGGATCAATGGAACATACATAAGCATTGATTTAAAACATCACATTCAATTTAGCACTAAGTGTTGGATTAAGACCTAGAGTTCCTACCATTTTCCCTATAATTAACATGCTGAATAGGGTGAATGTTTTCTAGATATGGCTTTAAATGTTTTATATCTGCAACAAACAAAATGAGTTTTTAAATGAAAGAGAACATTCCTTAAAAAAACATTATTTGTGAAAATGGACCCCCCTTTCTCTCCTCCCCACCCCCCTCTTCTCAAATCATAATTTCATTGTCTTTAAGTATTTTGAGGTTATTATGAAAATGCACTCTTTTTTTGAGCAAAGTATTCCAAATGGACACATATTTCCATTCTGGCAAGTTTTATCTTACAATATGCAGAGCTCTTCATAGGCAGAACAATTAACACCAGTTTAAATTAAATCTCTACACAAACACAGTTTTGTTATTGAGTGACTAGGGAACAGTCTCCTTTGGGACTGTAAACCAATAAAGTAATTAAACTATGCAGGGAACCCCAGATAAGCAATTAAGTAAACCAATAATTTCAATATGTTACAAAAAACAAAACAAAAACCAAGTCTTCTGGCTTTAAATAAAATTACCAAAAGGAAAAGCAAAGATGAAGCTTTCTTAATCTCCAGGAGGGAAAAAAATCTTAGGGATTTTATTTTATTTCATTTTATTTAAAAAAGAAGAAAATGGAAGTGAGCAAAAGCAGAGGAGATTTACAAGAAAAAAAGAAGAAGCAAAGAACCTTGGTGTGTTGCCATTTGTTGAAGATTGTGGTTTTTGCTTTATTTTCTACTCCCTGAGAATAATCTTATTAAACCTGGGACATCTGGGAGCTCTGCAAGCCTGGAATGGGACCTGAAACACAGAAATATTCATAAGAGCTTCCATAAAGGCTTTTCTCCTGTCTACAGAGAAATTAACTAATTGTAAAATCCAGGGGGCCTGAATGGAATTAAATTAAACCAAAGCAGTAAAAGCCACAAGAACATTTATCAGAGGTATTGTCCACATGGGCCAAAAGGTCCATGTTCTTCCCTGGGCCTTGCATTGTCTAGTTTAGATGATGCAGGCCAAAATTCCGGAGCCATGATTTGGCCCAAACCTGCCAATCCCTAGATAAGCAGCCTTTGCCCCGGTGTACTTGGACTTCTGGTTTTCCACTGAGTTTCCTGGAAAACCTGTTTTTATGGCAGACCCTGGGTGTTTAAATGCCCCCCCCCCCTTCTCCTTACTTTGCTGTGCCAAGCTCATACTCAGAAGCCCACTTTCTCTACAGCTGATGTTGAAACAAGTACCTGGCCATGTGGGTGCAGCCAGGTGCCTTGTTTCCACATTAGACATGGCAATGGAAGGTTTCTGAATTTGAGTGATGGTGCAGCAAAATAAGAAGAGAGCATGGGTAGCAGGTCCCAGGTCAGTGTTGTGTAGACAGGTGTGTAGATAGCTGCTTACTCCCACACTGATCAGGGGACTGACCAGGGTGAGCATCTGGGTCAAAATATAATGATTGAGCCCATAGTCTTTCTGCACAACCCCAGAATAGATTAAAATACTAAAAGTAACAAAATATTAAAAGCACCAAAATCACAGCAACGTTGAGCTGAGTCCAAACACTGAGGGACAATATCAGTTTCCTATGAAGCATTTCATGACCATCTCAGAACTCTCTTCTGGTTGATTATCATTTAGCAATAGCATTTACATTTCTATACCACTTCATGGTGAACTCACCCCTCTCTAAGCAGTTTGCAGTCTTTAAGACAATTGCACCCAACAACCTACAAAAGGATGGAAGGCTGAGTCAACCCTGGAGTCCTGGAATTGAACTCACAACATTGGAGATTATCACACGGGGGTTAAGGATGGGAGCAAAGCAGATTGCTCCTGTCCTTATCCCATCCTATTCATGCGACCAGTAGAAAAATCATCATACATCACAGGCTTACCCGTTCTTCTCCCAGAATAAGTGTGCAGTGTGTGATAATCTTTCTGTCATGGCCAGACACGAGGGGAACTTGGAGGACGAGGAGGAGGACTCAGCTCCTCAGGTACAGGGGGAACCTGAGGCTGTGCCGGGCCCCAGCTCTGCCCTGCCAGGTCCCAGCTCTGCTCTCCCAGCCCCAGTGGATTTGACTCAGCCAGACCCTAGCTCTGTGGGATCTCCTCCAGTGGGAGCCTGGGGCTCAGCAGCCCAGCCTTGCCCCAGTAGAAGTGCCAGACTTGGGAGACATAGAGCAGCAGAACATTGAGGTTCCTACCTTTAGCCAGAGATCAGAAAGGGCATGCCTTCGGTGTTCCAAGAGACTTGCTAAGAAACACTCATTAGGCAACCAGCAGCTGTGATAAGGGAGCTAGATATAAGACACCTGGCAGACGCTGAGGGCTCTTGTCAGAGTATTTGTTCTCATTAAGCAAACACTGCTTGATCTGACTCCTTACTTCTTAGACTTTTGACTGCCTTGGAACTCTTGACCTCGGACTGGACTCACTGACCAACCCTCTGGTATTCATGACCTGGACTGATAGTATTGCTCTCTGTAATCCTGAACTTTGGACTGGCTTGTGGCTTACTCTCTTTGGACTTCGTTTGGCATTGTTGTTGGAGGAATTGCTTCTTGGCAGCTCGACGTGTTTACCTTTTGCCCAGCACGCTCTTATCAGCTGTGTGAGTGTGTGTTGGCAGCATTCCCGGACACTTTCCCCCGATAGCACAAATAGGATGGGATAAGTACAGGAGCAATCTGCTTTTCTCCCATTCTTATCCTTCATGTGAAAATTGCCATTATGGCGGCAGTACTGGCATTTAACCACTGCACTACCAGGGCTCCTTTTCTGCATTTAAAACATTAATAAAGAAAATGATAATCTGTTCATTTTCTTGATACCCTTGTTTGGTTTCTTTTTGCCTGGTCATATTTACTTGAAGACACTGTGGATCAAATAACCCAAGCCATTTTTATCTGAAATAGCAATGTTTCTTTGACTTCACCAGAGCTAAACTATTAAATTTAACCAGTTTCTATTTGTGAATCCTCCCTCTCCTTTTGTCACAAAGACAAAGACAAAGCAATGTCTACCAAACAAATGTGGAGATTATTTTACAAATATGAATAAAAATAGCATTTGACCAGTGCCTACAATCAAATTCAGCCAAATGCAGATTTTGATTCTTATGAATCAAAAGGAAGCAGACCTAATCTGGTAATTTGGCACACTGATACATTACTGTAAATGTAAATTCCATGTGTCAAAACCTCATATTAACACATCGTGGAAAATGTTGAAATATTTTAAAGGTTGTGGAAACCATAGCCCTGTGTAAAAAAATGTACATTAACCACTAGGATACTTATTCTTAAAAGTATTCTCATATGGTGAAATAGAAATGCAGCTTATATATTGCTTACCTTGGGGGAAAAATAATAATGATTCATCTTCTGCTGTTGTGCCATGTAGGCAAGCCTTGGTAGGATCAATACATTGTATTACCTGAGGTAAAGAACCAGCTATAAGAAAGTTAGTGAAGACATGTTTTACATTTTATTAATCATTAAACTGCTTAAGGAGGACTTATGTTAATTACATTTACACTAAAAGGAAGCATTTATAACACAATTTGAAACCAGCATTTAACTTTAAACATCACAAGTACTGTACTTTAAAAATGCTGTGTTGGATGTCTGTACTCAGGCATTTAATTGTATCCCCCCTCCCCCATTATGTATCTGCAAGAGAATGAGTGAGGTTAAAAATGAATACATGTCCACAGGAAAGATGCAGGGGGAAAATGAAAGTATTTATAATCTTACATCTTTTTTTGATATTGTGGTGGATCCACAATAGCTTTGATTTATTTATTTGGAGTATTTATACCCTGCCTTCCAGCCACAAAAGCTCTCAGAGTAGCTTACAGATTGTTTATTTGACAGTTTGCTGCCCTCAGGTTTACAATCTTAAAAGGTATGATAGAAAAGAATTTGGAATGGCAGTAGGGAAGAGCATCAAGTCCATCAGATATTGCCAGTTCTTCTTTCCCTCCAAGGCCAGGGTGGTGGCAGTTAAGATGGAGGAAGGGATTTTCTCTACTCCACCAATAATATCAAACAAGGAATAATTCTACAGAATAGAGTCACAGAGTCATAGAACTGGAAAGGATATCATGGAATATCTAGTTCATCCCCTGCCAATGCAGGAATCCCAGATAAAGTACTCTTGAGAAGTACTCTTGGTCATCTAACTTTTGTTTAAACTTCTCCTGCAGAAGGACAGACAGTCCAACAATTCTCAGCCCCATCTTCACAACTATCTGTTGGTTGTTTGGGAGCCAGCTTTCTGTTGCTGATCATCCCTCCATGTGTATTTTCCCTTTCTTCCTTTAGGATTTATTCTTCATTTTTCAGAATTTCAGAAAAACAAGGAGGAAAAGGAGGTGGAGGCTGAGGAGGAGTCTAAAGACAAAACTGGAAACAAAGATACTTCACATATACAAGATATTTAGAGTGCCTAACACATTAGGATATGAAAAATAACAACCTAGCTAGATCACCACTCTGACCAATCCTCACTTCTTCATATTAGATACTCTTAGCTGGGTGACAATGGTTGCATTTTCTTATCCCCCTCCCCCAAGGATTACAGGTTTGTTTTGCTTTATACCAGGTTAATCCATAATTCAAGCCAAAAGTGAATACTGATAGCTTCTCCAGCTCTTCATGTTATTCATCTTTATCTTGGTAATGCTGGACCATCATCAGCACCTGATAGTTAGATTTCTAGACAAAAACAACCACAGAAAATAGAGCCAATTAAAATGTTGAAAATTAGGTATATTATATACAAAATAATCTGATTTTGAACATTATTACTGTTTGTCCGGGCCATCTTTGAACCTTCCCCCACCCCAGCTGCTCATTCTCACTTGTATCTTCCCTTTTTGAATTTGTTGTCCTGTTGCTGTACATCTCTGATATCCCATGTCTTCCTCATTTTGTCTGTCTTTTCTATCATTTATTCAGTCCAGATGCCTCTCCCTCTTGTTCATTGCTTAATGTATCTGTCTTTCTGGTCACTCTTATTTTTGTTTACCTGTTTTTCAGCATACAGTACTCACTCTTCCATCTCTCCTCCTTTCTTCTTGTCTCAGCAATTGTGTCCATCCTGGGGGTAAAAAAGAAATAAATATATGTGACAATAATGTTGACAATAGCAACAATCATAACCATCTAAACCATAATATTAAAATGTAATAAAGGTTTTGATCATCAACCTTGAAAATGTCAAATGACACAATAACAAATTATGAGGTAGGATATAAATAAAATAAGATAGATAATGTAATATAACATGATATATATGATAAGAGATGTTACACATAGCCCAGCAGATGACAACCTCAGGAACAAGAGAAAGAATACTGCAATGCATCAGGAAGATTAAAATCACTGTCCAAGCAGCTGGCAAAAATACAGTGTGATAGGAGGATATTATTGTAGAAAAGGATCATATATTTATTTGTATCATACACTGCAGGGTAGCTCCCCTCCACACACACACACAATGGAAATTTTGATAAAAAGGCAGTATTGCATTATATTGACTCACATTTAAAGTGTGAACACAAAGGTCCTGATTTAGACAACCATAAGTGCTTCCTATTCCAGTTTATTTAATGAAGAATGTTTACTTATGTGTCCAGTTTTACTACTGAAATCAAAAGGACTTCAAAATGCTAAACTGGATTCTTTTCAAAGAACTCTTAACATTTCACCACCTTCAAAGCGGATTAGCAACTATGGCAATGTTCTCAAAAGGTTCTCCCATTTCATCTGTCCATTAGGTCATTGATATGAGGTACCAACTACTTCATTAGATGCAGATGTGGATCCAGACTAACATGGCAATGTCTTTGAATTCTACCAACATTGAAATGAGGCACCACAATGCTTGACGCTTTTGCTTCTCCCCAGTGGGTAAGAATGTGCTCAAGGAAATGCATGGTGCAACTCCAGGCTCCAGATTCTAACCCTGGTTTCAGTTAACAAGCCTGGATCAATCTCTGTTGTTAGTCAAGGAGAAGGATCTAATAGGATGCACCAAGTGATGTAAGATGGCTTTGTCAATGGAAATGACAGGGGAGTGACATCCTTTCGTCCCTGATGCATCTTTCCCCAATCCCAGTTAAAAACCTGCTCACGAGAACTAGGAAACTTTCTAAGAGGAGAGCAGAACAATAAGGAGGTCTGAAGGATGGATGGAAAAGGGGGGTAGGATGTGGACACTACCACTAGCATAGCACTGGATTGAATGCAAATTAGATAATATTGTGTCAAAAGGGTTAATTGTTTGACTCATTGTATGACTTATAATTGATAGCTAGGTTTGTGTAGCTTTTTTAAGCCTAATATTTTGGATTTTAAGGCAAGGGAGAGAAACATGTCATACATCCATTCACTGTTGTCATCGAATTTACGGATTAGTAGGTAGGTTTCAAAAGATCTGCCTAGAGCACAAGATATGTGATTTGAATACTGTATACAAGGACAGATCCATCACTGTAACTCACTAAAATTGTGATATGTCCCTCAAAAAACGGGGGGGGGGGGGTTCATGTGCACATACACCCTTCCCTTCATTTAACAATAAATTATTGTTCACACACATTTCAGCAGTCATATCTTATAGTGAAATAAAACATGAGGATTTTAAAGCATTACAATACAAGGCTATTGGTTGTAGTTTAAATCTGCAGTAGTGATTGAATTTATGAGTAATTTATTATTTTTCCTTTCTACCTTCAGTATTAGCACACAAACAGCTCCAGAGAATTAAAGGGGTTACAGAACTAAAAATCAGTTCATGGAAATCTTATACTTTATTAAAAGAGGATTTGATTAAAAATATATCTATAAATGGAACTTTACAAATAACAAAATGAGCAGGTTGTGCCATAATTAGATTTGCATGGTATATGAATCACTATAGTAAGTATTTTGCATTTGTCAAGACCTACTTTCTCCAAAGATATTTACTCTCTTCCTAGCAAAGATTATTTTTGTGTCATCTCATTTCTGTTTATTCATTCTGTATGTGGCATTTAATCTTGACAATGTTATTTTATTATTCACCCACATGAAGGTAGAAGAAATGTGATTTCCCAGTCAGAGACTGGTTCATGTTCCAATTTGTTTTGTTGCACCTACATTGGGGATATATCAGTGTTTCTATGGAAAATCCATAATGACAGAAACGGGAGTTAGAAATGCATTTTAAAAATGGAATTAGATATTCCTTTACAGGCACAAAACAGGAAAGCTACATGTCCAAAATGTTTCAAGATATGTACCTCAAGATACGTTTCAAGATATGTCCTTACACACTTTATAGGGGTCCAGAACTTAGCAGTAAAGTATGTATTTTGGATGGTGAATGTTCCAGGTTGCTCCACTCACCATAGGAGCCCTTTCCCACCACACAATTATAGTTCTATTATTGCACTATAACTGCCATGGCAACATCTTATAGAATCCTAGGGTTTGTAATGTATTGAGGCACATGAGTTCTCTGGCTGATAATTCCACATGTCCCTCTCTAAAGTACCAATCCCTGGATTCCATAGGATGTTACCATAGAAGTTAAAATGGAATCATAGAGCTATAATTGTGAAATGCATAAGAGCCGGGAACAAATCAAAGAAATTCTTCAGTCTGAAACTATTGGCTACTCTCCTAGTTAGAAAGAAAAGGGGGCTATATTTCAGGCAAATGTAATGTGGTTCCTTGACAACTCGTAGGATTACATCAATGCACAGTAAAACTATTCTTTGATTGTATCAGTTTCAGCAGAAGGTGGTAGGTTGCAAAATTGAATGTTCCTGCTCTTTCCAAAAAAAAAAGAAAAGCAAAGAAAAGAAAACCAGTCTGAGGGAAAAACTGTGCTAGGGGCAGATCTGAGCCTGACATGGTAGGTTAGGGATTTTGTTGTTATTCTTTTTAATGTTTAGGATTTAAAACTATTTTATGAGTAGGAGAATTCAATCATGGAGTAAATTAGAATTCCTGCACCTGCATCTTACATGCTATAGTCCAGTTAAATATGATGAACTGTTTGTTTAGAAGTGTCTAAGATGAATATTAGATTAGTAATTACAAAGGTGCTGGTGTGTCACCAACATCATTATGAATCATGAAATAAGAGCAAACCACAGAGGCACAAAACTGGCATGGGAGCAACCTGTTAGTATGAGGTTGTATTTAGTGGCTATTAATAAAGGGAAACATTGATTCTGTTTTAATTAGTTTTACGCTGTGTTTATTGTGTTCTTCAACACTTCAGTTTTATAATGTTAATGAATTAGATTGGCTTTTGTGTACTGCCTTGAGCTACTAAGCTGGCATTATGAAAATGCAAAAAAAGATGAATAAATGCTAAGAACATCCAGCGGGTGCCTATGACCCTTATGGAGGCATCATCCATTCACTCATCCCAATCTCAGCAAGTGAAATGGAAGTTAAAAAAAAAACCCACATTCCTCACGATTTTCAAAGCTCTACAAGCATTTTTGGCCACAGCAGAAGGCATGCAGTGCTGGTCCTACCTATCCCAATTCTGTGTTGCTCTTTTCTCTTTTCTTCTCAACCAGTTTGGTCCCAGTAAAGAAATCGTGGTGAAGGAAGGAAGGAAGGAAGGAAGGAAGGATCCAGCAGATTCATGTCCATCTCTACCATGACCTTGTCCTGGAAAGGAATGCATTATTTTGGGACTTACCACTAACAGTAAAACTATGGGGATTTCTGCAGATGTAATAGGTGCCTCCAGGACAGATGCATTCCTGGTTGTACTAAATTTTTATTGGTTAACCAGAACATTTGTCCAGTCTTCCCAACTGGATTTGGATTTCTTTGTACATTATACATTTTGAGAAAGCTAATTTATCCTACAACATAGTGTGCAAATTCTGAAGGAAAAGCATGATCTATTTTCTATCTATCTCACACAATGACCACAACCCCCCAGGACTCATCTTTCAGCTGCTGCTCTGCATAGTTATTTAGTGGCCAGTAGAGAATGGGGGCATTAGAGCAACAACTGACTTTGTCCTTCTAGTCTAATGCAGATTGCTGACATCATCTGGCAGATCCTCCAGAGGATTCTCTAAAGTCCTCATGTTTACAGAGGGAAGAAAAGCAAGATGTTTAGAGAGGCATCAAAATGTGGAATGGGGGAGGGGATGGAATGAGTGGGTATTAAGTGGGCATTCCATCCACTTCTGTTGTATTTCACAGTCGTTTGACTTCAGATGAGACACCAAGATGAGGCCAGCATGTTCAGACTTCCTGAAATGGACTAGCCAGAGACAAGCTACATTGACTGCCTCATCTTGGGCCTCATTTGCACTATGAATTAACCTGGTGTGGAAACTCGGTTAAAGGTGGGTTGTTCATATTTGTGATGATTACATTCAGCACAATTTGGGGGTGGTGGGGTGCAAAGCCCACTTAAACCAGTTCTTTTGGATGCAGGGGTTCCAGTGTGTCTTTTTAAAAGAACCATTTTTTTAAAGGAGCAGCAAATGGGAAGATGATGTTGATCCGATTCACAGCACTCAGGAGGGAGGGCCTATATGTTGAGGGGTAGAACATACCCATCCCACAGGTCTTGGCTTCCCTGCAAAGCACCTTTGTGAGGTGAAAAAGCCGGCTCCATAAATGTGGTTGGTCCCCTGCCCCTATTTCCCTCAGGTTAGCATCCAAAAGTGTTTGGCTACAAATTTCCTGTGCCTCAGAGAGAACTCCCTTTAAAGTACGACCTGGCTTTTTTTCTCTTCTGCTAGTGAATTTGTCCCCTTTACTTCATCTGCACTGCCAATGGCTGATTCCCAGAGCACTCAAAAATGGCTCTGTGTGTGTATTTCTCTTGGAAACATGAGATGGTGGATTTTTTTAAAAAAAAATTGACAGCTTATACACACTGTTTCTTTTGTGTGGTTTCCACTAGGGGTTGGGGGGGGGTGTTGCCACTGCTCTGTATATTGTTTGCCTTTGTTTCTGACTTATGGAGACCCTAAGGACACCCTATCATGGGATTATTTTTTTTGGCAAAGTTTCTTCAGAGGGGTTTATCATTGACAACCTCCAAGGCTGAGATAGTGTGACCTATCACAGGGTTTTCATGGCAAGGTTTCTTTATAGGGGCTTGCCAAGTCCATCCTTTGAGACTGACAGAGAGGGGGAATCCCTCCAAGGTGAAGCTATCATGGGGGTTTTATGGCAAGGGTTCTTCAGAGGGGTTTGCCATTGCCATCATTTGAAGTAGTGAAGGGCATGGTATCAATTTACACACCAGTAGTCATTATTGCAGTTAGTTCTTTTTTATGTTTATTTTATAGAGAGCCATAGGCTTTACACAATGCTTTACAAAGCAAAACAATAAATTAAAAAAACAGGTAGGTTGTACCTGCCTACAGCGTACATTCTAACCAACAATGAAGGGATAACAATTAAAATAAAAAAGATTATACTATAATTACACAATAGGAGAAAACAGTGCAAATTAATACAAATAATTGTTGATAAAATAATAAAACCATGATGTTAAGATGAGAGTTGATAGGCTTCTCTGAACAGAGTTGTCTTCAATTTGGATTTAAAGTAATCTCGAGAGGTGGCAGTCCACAACTTCATGGGAAAACGACTCCAGAAGTAAGGAACAGTGAAGGAGAAGGGATGGATTTGAGCAGGGGCAGAGGAAACCCTTGGTTGAATCAACAGCCCTGAGTCCTTTGAACACAGAGCATGAGCAGGAAGGTAGGAGGAAACAATTTCAGACAAATAGGTGGGGGCCAAACCATGCAGAACTTGGAAAGTTAGTAATAAAAAGCTTATAATGGATTCTGAATTGAATTGGGAGCCACTGAAGGGATTATAACAGAGGAGTGACATGATCATAACAGCAGCAGGGACATAGCCAGGATTTTGGGAAGGGGGAGTCCAGACTAAGTGCCACCATTATAATGGGGCTTGGGCACGGTGGCACACACCATTTATTGTGTCTAATGGAAGGGGGGGTCCAGACCCCAAGGACCCCCCCCCTTGGCTATGTCCCTGACGGCAGGCTGAAAAAATAATTCTGGAGGCAGAGTGTTGCACTGATGTTAAGGGGGCAAGATGGGAGAGAGGAAGCCCAGTCAACAGAAGATTACAATAATTCAGGTAAGAAACTACCAAAGCATGAACAAATGTCTTAGTAGTAAAAACAGAAAGGAAAGATCTGCAGAATGAATGAAAGGGAAGAATAAAAAATGAAACCAAGACTGTGCTTCCTTCACAGGTCAGATATTAGTGCCATTAACTATGATTGAAAATGAATAATGCAGAGTTGGCTTGGGAGGAAAAGCAAGTATTTCGCTTTTGGCCACACTGAGCTTCAAGTGCTGGCAAAGCATCCAAGCAGAGAGACATGAGCACACTCACTGTTCAACAACCAGGGAAAGTTCCAGAGTTGAAAGATACAGTTGGGTGTCATTGGCATATAAATGTTACTGAAGACCATAGGAGCCAATAAGGTTACCTAGGGATAGAGTATAAACAGAAAACAGCAATAAACCCAAAACAGAGCCCTGTGGAACTTCAACTGATAGCAAAACAGGGGAGAAGACCTGGCCACCAGAGACCACAGTAAATGACCTATCTGAAAGGTATGATCTAAACCAGTTAAGGATAGAATCAGCAAATCCAAGGTCCTGGAGCAGATCCACCATAAGACCATGATCAACTGTGTTGAAAGTGGCATAGAGATCCAAAAGAATAGAGTAAAGCTCTTTTGACTTGGCCGATAGAAGACTGTCCATAATCTTAGTAAGAGAGGTCTCTGTAGAGTGCAATGGGTGAAAGTGGAAAGGATCCATTACAGAGTTACTAGAAAGAAAGTTAAGACAACGAGAATAAACAGTACATTTCAAAACCTTAGAAAAGAAAGGGAGGAGTGAAATAGGGTGGTAGTTAGAGAGGGAAAGCGGGTCTAGGAAAGGCTTTTTCAGAATAGGAGTGATCAAAGTGTGTTTGAAGGCAGAAGGAAAAGAACGAGTAGAAAGGGAGAGATTAATAATGCAGAGAAGGGAGAACAGAAGAAGCAACAGAAATTAGTAGATGAGAGGGAATTGGGTAAAGAGAACAAGTAGATAGGTTGGATGAATTCAATAGCCTAGATAGTTCTTCTAGGGAAACTGGAGAAAAAGCAATGAATTTTGCCAATCTGTGTGGTTGAGATACTGGAATAGAAGAAGAGTCAAGGACTACCAGAGTAAATCAAATTAAATCAATCTTAGCAATAAAGCAGGTAACAAAATCCTTAGAAGAAATTAAGAAAGGAACTGGTAAAGACAAAGGCCTTAACAAAGAGTTAAAGGTAGAAAAGAGACACTGCAGGTACCACTCTTTAGCACTAATCAGTGACACATAATAATTCTGTATGCACACTTTATAATTCCTCTATACTATACAACATGGCAATGCAGTTTAATGTTAAACTAGACCAGAAAAGCATCACCCAAACAGTGTTACATAGATGTGCATCATATGATGGACATTTTAAAAAAACTCCAAGAACGATCGAAAAGGCAGCTGCAGTTTAAATTGATACTAATGTTAATGTGAACGTCAACAGGGTTAAATTGCCACAGAGAGATTCGATCGGGGTAAACCTAGTGGGAACTTTGATTCAGTATTGCATCATTGAATCTCCCCCAATCTAATTGGTACAAAAACGTGTGAATGGGGCCTTGGGGTGTGGGGTTGTTTGCCCTTGAAAAGCTGAAGAGGGAGTAAATGCACATCTACTTCAGCATACACTGTGCTATTCAGCCCTGCTGTAGATCAGTTTAAATATTGAATAAAGTGGCCCTTTGTTTACCCATACATTTGCATATCTGTCTCTTTCTTCTGACTGTATGGGCAATAATATAAATGAAATTTTATTAAACACAAAAAATGGCAAAGCAGCAACTGTGATTTATTAAGAATAAGAGAAAAATCAAGTACAATCTTCTGATTTCAGAGGGACTAGACATGGACAGAACTGGCTGCAGTAATGGACAGAACATGGCTGCAGTGCTAAATGTATGTACAGACCTAGACAGAATATAGCTGAAATCCTAAACTCAGTTGTAGATGAGGCTACACTGAGCTGTTGCCTTCCAGATGTTTTGGATTTTAAACACCACAATTTCTAACCAGTTGCACAACATGGAATGCACTATGACTTTGTTCTGAGTATACATGCATTGAACTGAGCCATAAGAGTCTTATTTAAATTATACTGGTAGCCTCTCCACTGACGCCCCCTTGTCGTGGGGGAGAGGCTTGCGTACCCTAATGAAATTGTGAGCTATGCTGGCAGTGGTATAATAGCCACCGGTAGGGCCTCCCATGCCAGACAGGTCACAATCGAAGGGTCTGACCAAGAGTGCCAAAGGGCAGGGTGGGCTCTCTAGCCTTATGACAACCATTCTAGGAGAAGGAAAACTGTAATCTCAAACCTGGGCAGATGGTGCTCGTCTAACCCTGTAAGGTCAACCATCTAATAGAAGGAAACTCTAATCAAACCTATGATCCGAGGACCTTGCTGCCACTGTCCATGCTTATCAAGGCCTCAGCAGTTGAACCTCTGGTTTAAAGGGTGAGGCCAGTTCTGTGCACGTTGTGCTCCACCAGAAAAATCCATTGCACAGGCTCGAAGGATACATCCAACTTCCAAAAAAGCCCTGTAGCAATAGGCTAGGGACAAAATGGCAGGTGTAAAGATGCACTGGAAGCCGCAGCCCCAACCCTGCATGCAGGCGGGTCAGGACTTTGGTCGCTTGAGACTGACCCGGGGGATGGCAGTATTGTTCGACAGCATCCTGAATGACCAAGCAGCCTTTTAAAAGGAGAGCACTGCTTGCTCCATATGGAGAGGGACTTAGAAAAGGTGGCCTAAAGAAAGCTCATCCCCAATAACCCAGTTGGCTAGCTGCGGCCAATGGGCATCTTGTGATGCAGTCAAACAAAGACAAAGAAACAAAGGCACACACCAGCCTCCAAAGGTGCAAATAGACTAATGCTTGCATGCTGGAACATCAGAACCATGCAAGATTCTGCAGATAGTCCTGAGCATCGTTCCACTCTAATAGCCCATGAACTGTCATGACTTGACATTAACATTGCTGCTCTTAGTGAAGTTCATCTCCACGAGGAAGGCAGCCTTAAAGAACACGGTGCTGGCTACAAATTCTATTGGTCTGACAAACCCAAAACTGAAAAACATCTTTCACGTGTAGGCTTTATGATCAAAAACTCCATTGCCTCCAAACTTGAAACCTTGCCAACAGGACACTCTGATCGCATTATCTCCTTACGCCTCCCACATGTTGTTCTCTTCAGTATATATGCCCCAACTATGCAAGCCGACCGTGTGGAGAAAGACAAATTCTACTCAGACCTACGCCACCTTATACAAAAAGTCCCTGCAGAAGACAAGATTATTATCCTTGGTGACTTCAATGCCAGAGTAGGAAAGAACTTGGAAAGGTGTTTTAGACAAGCATGGTGTTGGAAACTGTAATGATAACGGACACCTCCTGCTAGAGTTTTGTGCAGAACAGCAGCTGACTATTACAAACACCATCTTTCAGCAGAAAGATAGCTTGAAGACAACCTGGATGCATCCCCGATCCAAATACTGGCACCTCATTGGCTACATCCTAGTGTGCCAGAGAAATATTTGCAATGTCCATCATAACTGAGTGATGTCCAGTGTAGAATGTCTAACAGATCATCACCTCGTAAGATGTAAACTAAATCTCCATTTTAAGTTTAAACCTAAGAGGGGTGGCATCCTAAAGAGGAGACTCCAAGTCAACAATCTTCAACAAGCTGCCATGAGAGACAACTTCCAGGCAAATTTGCAAACAAAACTTGAAGACCATCCTGTAGACTCTTCTCCTACAGCGCTTTGGCAACATATCAAAAGCAGCATCCTGCAATCTGCGGAAGAATCCTTAGGATTCTCCCTCAAGAAAAATCAAGACTGGTTTGATGAAAACAACCAAGAGATCCAGGAGCTGTTGGCAAAGAAGAGAACTGCTCACCAGGCACATCTCGCCCAGCCATCTTGCCATGTAAAAAAAGCAGCCTTTCACCTCACATGTAGTCAACTCCAACAAAAACTCAAGACATTCAGAACAAGTGGTGGATCAATTTAGCAGAAAAGACACAACGTTGCACAGAACTGGGTGATTCCAGAGGATTTTACAGTGTTTGGATCTACACATCAGGTCCAAAGCTCCCTATACAGTACAGATGGTCAAACACTAATTACCGATAAAATTTCCATTCTGAACCGATGGGCTGAATATTTCCAAAGCTTCTTTAGTGCCAACCGAGTAGTCCAAGACTCAGCTATTCAACATATGGCACAACAACCAAAGAAAAATGAATTGGACATAGCTCCCACTTTGTAAGAAACCCTTAAGGCCATACAGAAGATGAAAAAAGGTAAGGCAGCCAGGATTGATGGAATTCCACCTGAAGCTTGGAAACATGGAGATCATGTACTCCATGCTAAATTCCACAAGCTCCTTGTGAGTTGCTGCGAAAAAGGTGAACTGCCATCAGATCTCCGAGATGCAGTCATCATCACCCTGTATAAGAAAAAAGGAGCAAAATCTGATTGCTCAAACTATCGAGGTATAACACTGCTCTCCATCACTGGAAAAATCCTTGCAAGGATACTCCTGAACAGATTAGTTCCTGCCATTGCAGAAGAACTTCTTCCTGAATGCCAGTGTGGCTTTAGAGCTAATAGGAGCACTACAGATATGGTATTTGCCCTTAGACAACTGCATGAGAAATGTAGAGAGCAGAACAAAGGATTCTATGTAACATTTGTCGACCTCACCAAAGCCTTCGAGCTTTGAGTAGAAAAGGTCTGTGGCAGATCCTGAAATGACTAGGATGCCCCCCCCCCCAAATTCCTCAAAATGATTACCCTGCTACATGAAGGCCAGCAAGGTCAAGTCAGATATGGCGACACTTTCTTGGTGCCCTTTCTAATAACTAATGGTGTGAAACAAGGTTGTGTTCTCACTCCAACTCTACTTACAATCTTCTTCATCATGATGCTCTAAAGGGCTATGGCAGATCTCAAAGAAGACAGCATTTATATACGCTACCGTACTGATGGTAGCTTGTTTAACTTAAGCCGTCTGAGGGCTTGCACTAAGACTCTAAACTATCTAGTCCATGAGCTGCTTTTTGCTGATGATGTTGCCCTCGTTGCCCATATGGAAGCAGCTCTGCAGTGCCTAACATCTTGTTTTGCTACAGCTGCAGAGCTCTTTGGGCTGGAAGTCAGCCTGAAGAAAACGGAAGTTCCCTACCAGCCTGCACCACAGGAAGAACACTACCATCCCCACATCACTGTTGGCAAATCTGTACTTAAGTCCGTCCAGCAGTTCACCTACCTGGGAAGCATCATCTCCTCAGATGCCAAGATTGATAAAGAAATCAATCACAGATTAGCAAAGGCATATAGTGCATTTGGAAGGCTTCACAAAAGAGTCTGGAGTAGCAAACACCTGAGGCAAAGCACAAAAATGAGTGTGTACAGAGCCATTGTACTGTCTATTCTCCTTTACGGGTCTGAAACATGAGTCACCTATCGCCAACACCTAGGACTCCTTGAACGCTTTCATCAGCGCTGTTCACGCACAATTCTAAATATACACTGGACTGACTATGTGACAAATGTTGCTGTCCTTGAGCAAGCAGGGATCACTAGCATTGAGGCCATGCTATTGAGGATGCAGCTCCGCTGGGCAGGACACGTTTCTAGGATGAAGGACCATCACTTCCCTTATAGTATTCTACTGTGAACTCTCCACGGGTCAGCGTAAGAGGGGCACCCCAAAGAAGAGATACAAGGAGTCCCTGAAACACCTCAAGCTCGACCAAATTGATCACCAACAATGGTCCACCCTGGCCTCACATCGGGAGGCATGGAGACGCACTATCCATGATGCTACAGCCTTTTTCGATAACTCACACCAAATGAGTCTCGAAGAGAAACGACAGCACAGAAAGAACCACAACTTGGAAACATCACCGAAGGAGGCATTATGCTGTGCTATCTGCAACCGCACTTTTTTTTATCTCGGATTGGTCTTTTTAGTCATCAATGCGCTTGTAGAATGTTTGTAATTCATTTGTGGATGATTCTGCATGTGCAGCTTTGGCCAGTTTACTATATTCTAATGGCATGGAAAACCCAAGCTAATTTATTTTACCTGAATACTTGCCCCTAGGATAGGGGAAAGAAAGAAATTGATCAGAGTACACTGACTATTTTCAGAAGGAAATGGAAAATATATTGCATTGCTCCCCTTATAAAATAATATACAGTCTGAAGTTTGCTTCTCATTTTTCAGATCTCCAGTACTGTATTTATAGTTCCACAGAAATTGGCACCCAATTTAAGACAAACCCTAAAGAAAGAAAGGACATGTTCCAGTCAACTCTATTATCATTTAGATGAACACACTTAATGGTGCTTTGTTTTCTAAATCTTTGCCTGATGATTTTCACCCCAGAAGCAAAAAGCTAAATCATGTTCATTTGCTTACACAATGACTGTATATCACTGTGTTTATGCAAAAAATGATGGAAGAATGCTATCAAATTTCTAATGCGCAATATATTGTTTGTGAGGCAAATGGCAAGCAATCATTGACTGAATATTTTCTAAAGGAAATATATTTCCATAACTTAAAAAAAAAAAGCTCTTTGTTTTAGAGAGATGACTCTAGGATTCAATATAATCCAATTGACAGAATAGGGTTTGGTATTGCTAGCCACAGGACTTGGTCCTAGGACTAACCCTAGGCACTGATCTGAAAGGAGTGCTGAGGTGTGTATGCATGTGTCTTGTGTGCCTTGTTTTTCTATCTATGGTGACCCTAAAGTGAACCTATCATGGGTTTTTCTTGGCAAGATTTGTTCAGAGGAAGTTTGCCATTGCCTTCCTCTGAAGCTGAGAGTATGTAACTTGCTCAAGGTCACCCAGTGGCTTTCATTGCCAAGTTGGGAATTGAACTCTGGTTTCTACAGTCATAGTCCAACACTCAAACAATTACACACCACTGGTTATGGGTTAACGTTTATTTCAGACTTTTCTCTTTTTAATATAAGTATTTAAAATTTGTGATTTTTTTCACTTTCAACATGAAAAGGATATTAGATTCAAGAAATTCAAATGTATGATGACGTGAAATTAGCAGATACTTTCACTCTTGTGCTTACTTACATTTTATGGTGTGATGATTGCACTATTTGCAATGAGCTAGGATGAAGAAAGGGGACATTTTATGTATCTTTCACTACTTTCTCCCACAGTTTACTGTTTCCTGGATACCAAAACTATGAAAATGAACTTTCATCAATCAGCTTTAAATTATATATGTATTCTAATTTCCAATGTGATATAAATATAAGTAGAACACAGCTTTACTTTGCTGGATTTTGCAATTCTGCAGAAGGCTTAACAAAGCAACACTACACTACTGACTTATAAGCCGCCACCACTGGCAACAGGCCACCATTGTCTGGGTACCTTTTCAGGGTCCTTCCTTCCAAGAAGATTCTGATATACCTAAGTACTGTGACTGCAGTGCCATTAGAGGCAATCATTGCAGAATATTTACTATTGGTATCAAATGCAAAGGGGGTCGGGGGGATCAATGGAATGAAAACATGACCCAGAAAGTTCTGTATAGATAAAATTTCCTCTATTCACAACACATGCAATGATTTTGTTGATTTGACCTCAGTGCTGGAAAGTTTTTCAGGTGTGTGTGTGTTTGTTTATATGGAAGAAGGAACAGAGGGCATGCTTATGAAATTTGCAGATGACACCAAATTAGGAGGGGTAGCTAACACTCTAGAGGACAGGCTCAGAATTCAAAATGACCTTAACAGATTAGAAAGCTGGGCCGAAACTAACAAAATTAATGTCTGCAGATAGAAATGTAAGGCACTGTATTTAAGTAGGGAGGAAAATGAAATGCATAGATATAGGACGAGGGACACCTGGCTTAAGAACACTACATGTAAAGGGATCAAAAAGTCCTAGCAAACCATAAGTTGAACATGAGTCAACAGAGGGATGCAGCAGCTAAAAAAGCCAAAGCAATTCTAGGCTGCATCAGTAAAAATATACTGTCCAGGTTGAGGGAAGAAATAGTACCACTGTATTCTGCTTTGGTCAGGTCTCACCTGGAGTACGGTGTCCAGGTCTGAGCACAATTTTAAAAGGACACTGAAAAGCTGGAGTATGTCCAGAAGAGAGCAACCAAAATGGTGAAGGGTCTGGAAACTATGCCCTATGAGGAGAGACTTAGGGAGCTGTGTATGTTTAGCCTGAAGAAGAGACAGTTAAGAGGTGCTATGATAGCCCTGTTTAAACATTTGAAGGTGTGTCATATTTTCTACTGCTCCAGAGAATAGGACTGGAAGCAAAGGATTCAAATTCAGGCAAAGATTTTCCACTTCAACATTAGGAAAAACTTCTAGACAGTATGAGCTGTTTGACAGTGGAACACACTCCCTTGGAGTGTGGTGGAGTCTCCTTTGGCAGTTTTGAAACAGAAGTTGGATAACCATCTGTCAGGGGTGCTTTGATTGTGTGTTCCTGCATGGCAGAGAGCTGAAATGGATGATCTTTGTGGTCTGTTCAAACTCTATGATTTCATGATTGATTCATTGATTAAAGAACAAGGGCTTGTCAGAAGTACTGATCATGACAGGTACTTACTTCATTTTGAGGTTGGTAGGGACAACAGCAAAACTTTTGTGTCCACAGCTGAGCTAGAATTATGACCTCTCCTTATCACAATGTTCCATAACAATACTGTATTCAGTACATTGCGGAGGAATAGGATGACATTTTGTAGTATTCCTAGAACCAACTGGGTTGCACTATCCCCTATTTCATTTATCACATCTCATCTACTAACCAACCAAGGTGGTTTTCAGTTGCAAAATCTGGTTGGAAGTGATACTGAAGTGGGTCAAAAATCAGTTATATCCCCCTGCCCCCATTTATTAAAGTTGGCTCATCCAATTTGCTAAGCTGTTTTACATAAAAATAAACAATTAGGGATTGATAGATAATTGTTTAAAGTAGACCAATGAAGTTTTGTTGTTTTTTGGGGACTTGATTTTTCATCAGCAAGTCATTAATGATGTAATACTAAACCCACTATCTCTAGGAAGTGCAGTGACCATATTAAATGACAATATTGGCAACATATGTCTTACATTATTGGAAAAATCTTAGTCTCATTGTAGGGACATCCTGTCCTCAAATGCTGTCTTCAAAGAACACAAAAATATAATTGTTTGCAAATTAAAGACAGAATGGAAATAGCAACAAGAACAAGGTCAGTTAAATAATAAAAAGCTATACACACACACACACACACACACACACACTGATGTATTGGGTTTTTCTCTCTAGTATGCTTATAGAATTTGATTGTTAATTATAGTGATTACTGAATTAACATAAATTTAATATTTATGCAGCTTTTATGTTGACATTTATTTTTACCATGGATGCCTCACTAGTCAGCTATCACCAGTCAAGAACCGCTAACATTCATTTGATATTATAAAGGTTGTTTATTGCCTTATAAATGATTTATTGAACTTTCTCAAAGTAATTTATTATAAAAGCTCCCAACTCTTAGAAACAATGCAAATGTGTTTGTAGCAGCAGCAGCTTACAACATGTTCTGGTGGACTATGTATATTTTACTATTTACAGTGAAAAGGATACATCAATATAATGGAATGATTAAATAGAAACATGGTAGTGCTTTGTTGTGGCCCATTTTTATAAAGTAAAATAAACCTCCACTAAATATTGAAGAGTGAATTGCACAAATGAATTACAAACATTTGTGCATACTAGGAAAAGAAAATAAGCTTAGAAATAAAAACAACAACAGCAATACTACTACTTCTTCTTCCGCTACTACTACTACTACTACACAGTGACCAAGGTCCAAAATACACTGCAGAAATAATTGACTTTGGACTTTATTGCACTGTTCCTCTGGGTCCGTTTTGAGAACGGAACGAGCAGGAACGGGTACGGAACGAGTGGGGGACAGATTTTACCGCACACACCAGTCCCTCATTTGTTCCGTTCCCCCTCTCTTCCGTTCTCAATCCATTCCAGAGGGGGGATTTTTTGAGAACTGTTCAGAGTAGTTCTCAAAAAGTGTTCCCTCTGGAACGGAATAGGAACAGAAGACAGGGGGAACAGAACGAGTGAGGGACTGGAGTGTGCGGTAAAATCCGTCCCCCACTCGTTCCGTTTCCTGCCAGGCCATGCTGAGAACGGCCCTGAAGACCGGTGCAATAAACTTCTTTGAGACAGCTTTAACTGTCCGGGCTCAATGCTAGGAAATTCTGGAAACTTTAGATTTGTGTGACATTTAGCCTTTCTCTATCAGAGAAGTTAAAGTGGTCATAAACTGAAGTATTTCTGTGGTGTGCTTTGGACCCTAGCTGCCTTAGTCTGGAAAATCAGTATGCAAAGGTATCTTGTAGCACCTTTGAGACTAACTGGGAAAAAAATGGTACCATGAGCTTTCATAGACTTGAACCTAATTCCCCAGATGCATGTTCAAGTCTATGAAATCTCATGTTTCCAACTTTTTTCTTTCAGATAGTCTCAAAGGTGCTACAAGATCCCTTTCCATACTATTACTATTACTATTTTAACATAACCATCAGACTTGCAATGGAAAAAAAAATAGTCATACTAAAGTTGAGCAGCATGGAAACAGTGGCAGCTAGAGATTTCCATGTTAGGATTAAAACTATTGTTAATGCTGACTAGAATAGAGTTATTGAATTAGACCAGGGGTAGGCAATCTTTTTGAGCCGGGGGCCGGGTTGCTATCCCTCAGACAACTGGGGGGGGCCGAAGCCAAAAAATAAATAATTAAATAATTTTTTTAAAAAATTAAATATATAAATAAACTAGGACAAATGTAGGACAAAATTTGCAAATGGAAGACACTTTTTTTAAAAAAATGGAGGACACGCGAAAAAATTTGCTGATTTTTAAAAAAATGTTAATATAAATGCATGTTTCTGAGGCTTCTATAGACAATTGCCCCCCAAAGGCCCCGGCGGCAATCGGCGGCAGGACCGGGCTGGGGCCAGTCCCAAGGCCTCGCTGGGCCGCATCCGGCCTGCGGGCCGCAGGTTGCCTACCCCTGAATTAGACTATTGCACCACCTTTGGTGCCCGACTTATCTCTTTTGAATTTGAGCCAAATTTGGAAGTTATGTTGATTTTATTGCACAGACTTTCCCCTCTAAATGGCTTCCCATTGCCTCCAGTGTTGAATTTGGTCTCCGTAAGTCACTACGGTACCCATTTTTTCCAAATCGGAAGCTTCGGAATTAGAAAAAATGGCCATGCAATACAATCAGCAAAACTTCTGAATTTGGCTCAAATTCTGAAGAGGTAAGTCAGGTGCCAGAGGTGGTGCAATAAAGTCCCAAAATAGAACCACTGCTATATGGACTTGTTGACTCACCATATAAAATCTGATTCAAAAGACTACTCTAGCTGGGACTAAACAACAGGATCCCACCTTGAGTCTGCTGAGAATTTAATCCAAAAATTAAAGGACATATCCTGTGTACTTAACACTATTCCCAAATTGGATATAGGTGATTGCAGTTCTGAACAGTAGATGATCCTATGGGTAGATTTTTGCTAATCTCTTCCCCCTATGCAGTTACTCTGGTCCAAGAAATCTGTTTTGGAGGATCAGAGGACTCTCCAGAACATTCATTGAAGCTGGTTCTTAATGACTTGTGCATGGGGGTTGGGATTGCCAAAAAAAGAAAACATCTTTGATGAGGAACCACCACTGCTGAGTGGACCTGTGCATAAAAGTGCTTTAATTTACAGAAGGACAATTTTATGTCCAATCCTTCATAGTCAGAGTAATGGGGTAGTGGGGATGTCACATGTCTCAAGATGCCAATGAGTGATGTGCACTAATTACAAAAGCTGAGACATTTCAGGCCTCATAGTACATGGCTTCATAGCCCCAAAACCCCACAAAAACCTAACAGAAGACTGCTTTTTTTATGATATTGGGGACAAAATTGGTCCAAACCACACTATAGAAACAATCCAGTTTGACTGCCTGAATTGGCCTGGTGCAATGCAAGGAAATTCTGGGAACTGTAGTTTTGTGAAACATTTAACCTCCTCTGTCAGAGCTCTGGTGCTGCAATAAATTACAATTCCCAGGATTCCCTAGCACTGAGCCAGAGCAATTAAAGCATTCTCAGATTGGATTATTTCTGCGGTGTGTTTTGGACCACTGATAATTTTCAAGTGCTCCAGTGGACAAAACTTGGTTAGAACAAATTAGGAAAAATGTTTGATACCCCCCCCCCCCCGCCCCCCCGGACCATACAGTAAATTCCATTTCTTCATCAAGGTCTGAAGAGGACAAGCACCGATACTGCATATCAGCTACTTAGTTACATGTGGCGGGTTATAGACCACCGCTTTGAGGCAGTCTGCCGCCGCCGCCGTTTGCTCCATAAGGGAGGCGTCGCAGCCACACCGTGCGGCTCCCTTGCGGAGCAAAAAAGAAGCTCCAAAATGGAGCTTCTTCTTGCGGCACCCTAATGACGTCGCAAGGCGCCAGGGGTGCATTCGCGACGTCATTAGCGCCGCGACACGTTCAGACGCACAGCGTCCGATACATAAAGATGGCGGCGCCCGTATGAACAGGGCGCCGCCATCTTGTACGTATTCTATACGTACTAGGGTTAGGGGGGTGCGGAAGCACTGCCCCTTCCTAACCCTAGTATGTATAGAATACGTACTAAATGGCGGTCTGTAACCCGCCTATGTATAACCAAGTAATGTCTCCTGGTCTGCTCCCCCTGTCCCAGCAACCTTAAGAGCCAACAGCTGGATTGGGTGAAAGAAAAAAGTTCAGCTTCCGATTAGAGTACAAGGAAGATGATGTTTCTGTCAGTGAGGAAGGATGCGACAAGGAGATTTGATGGGTCCTACTTCTGATTGTCACAGCCTTGGAGAGGGGTGGTGGAAATGCCATTTTCCTTGCTGAAGCTGAGCAGACCTCCTTTGGTCAATATGGCTGCTAAATCTTAAGGTGGGCTGTGATGGCATTGACATAGTTTTACAGAATTACTTATATATAGAGCACTTGTATTTATATATTGATTTGATTTATACTCCACCTTTCTCCTGGAGTGGGACTCAAGGCAGCTCACAGATAAAACTGTTTATAAACTTTACAATAAAACTAAAAAAGCCCAAATAAAATAATCTTCCTAAAACAATGGGAAATTACATGATACATACAAAAGCTAAATAAACATAACTAGAACACCTACCCTGTATAAAATCACTCCTGATAACAATTATATATGAAAAGCCTGCTTGAGCAAAAACACCTTTGCCTACTGGTGAAAAGGGAGCAGGGAAAGAACCAGCCTAGCTTCCCATGGAAGGACATTCCAAAGGGTGGGAACAGCAACTGAGAAGACTCTCACTCATGTCCTGTGATGGTGATTGAACTGAGATAAAGCCTTCTCCTGTCGGTCTTTGAACACTTGTAGATTCATATCTGTAACATATCTGTCAATGTAGCTTACGGATTCAGCCTCAATTTTAATTTTAACATCTTTCCAGTGTAGTCAATAATTATCATCTGCAATTTCAGTGATTCAGATAGGCTTTGCTCCCAGTTAAAAATTTACCCACCATACTCTTTAAAAATAGAGTGCATTCTGAGGCAGTTCAGACAGATCCACAGAAATCACCTGATCCAGTTTCTGTTGTTTTTGTTTTTGTGTGCCTTCAAATCTTTCCCAACTAATGGCGACCCTAAGGTGAATCTATCATGGGGGATTTCTTGGTAAGCTTTGTTCAGAGGAGGTTTGCCATTGCCATCCCCAGAGGCTGAGAGCATGTCACCTGCTCAAGATCATCCATAGGGTTTCATGGCTGAGTTTGAGATCAAACCCTGGTCTCCATAGTTCAACATTCCAACCACTACGCTACACTGCGTACCTAAAGCAGGTGCTACATACTGTTTTATCTGTAACATTCAGTTTTTATTCTAGTAGTATTCAAGTCTTAGATTTCACAACTAATTCTGCAGACAGCTGAGTTCCTTCTCCTATTGTCTCAAATAAATACAGAAAAAGCCAACGTGACTTTATTTATTTCTGTATTAATCCTTTGTGGCCTAACTCTTTAAAGCCCTAAATGGCTTGGGTCCAAACTATCTTAGAGACCGCCTCCTCCCGTACAATCCTCCCCGCGCTCTCCGGTCCTCTGGGAGGAACTTACTGCAGCCTCTAAAATCTAGGCTTGCGGCAACCTCCCAGAGGGCGTTCTCTGCTGTCGCCCCCAAACTCTGGAACGACCTGCCGGATGAGATCCGTCAGATAACATCATTAGACAGCTTTAAAAAAGCGGTCAAGACGGATCTCTTCCGACAGGCCTTTCCAGATTAACCATCCCGGCCCAGGTTCCCAGGTTCCCTGATTCCCTCATTCCTCCCGTGGCCCCATCTTAGAGATGGTTGAGGATCAACAGAGGGATATCAGGGTTTTTAGTTTTAATTGCTGTTTTTATCCTTGATATTGTATTTTTAATATGTTATACTATTTAATACTGTCTTAAGGGGGGGGAGGGATAAAGTGTTTTTAATTGTCATATTTTATATTTTACTGTTGTTAACCGCCCGGATTGGTTTGCCAGAGGGCGGTATACAAATAAATATTATTATTATTATTATTATTATTATTATTATTATTATTATTATTACTCAGTGGGAACCATGGCTATGTGCTACTTAATAACTTAAGATGAAGCACATGTTGGTGATTTGTACTTCCCAGTATTAAACATCAACTGCTTTGAAAAGGAATAACCGATTAGCTTCCAAGTTTGCTTACTGACTCCCAAAATGATAAATGTCATTTGAGATTGGAAAGTAAAATAGGTTGTGTTCTTCCTGCTTTTTACGTGGTTCATATAATCTTGAACTGCAGAAGAACAGTAAAAGTTTTTACTACCAGTATTATCATCAATAAAATCATCAGCTAGAGAATTGCTCAGAACAGCACATTTCAGACTTCTGTAAGATATGTCACTAGTTAATATAACCAAAGTTAGCTCTTGTACCCCAACTGCTGTGTATTTACAGAGAAGTAAGTCTTATGCCTTTGTTCATATGTAGCACAGCTTCATATGAAGTAAGGATTTTTTACTTCTCTTCTAAAGTGATGTTCTAAATGGGCTACATAAACGTGCTTCCTTATAATAAACTTCCATGTAATAAACTTCCCCAAAGAGAGCCAAGAAGCACATATCTAGGTCAGATGCTGCAGGATAAGTTATTCACATAAGTTATTCAAGTCTAATCATTTGACATTCATATCAAGAGGAGAAAAGTGTTACTGTGTACAGGTCAGTGCGAGTAGGATATAGAATAATTTGGGGAAATTAGGATAAATAGAACTGTTTGTTTGTTGGTTTGTTTGTTTTTTTAAAAAAATTCTGACTGGGCTACATATACTTGTGCTTCATCCCAAAATATCCCCATAATAAAAGAGCTCAGCATGGAGAATATGCATAATCTTTATTGGCTTGTATAATTTATCACTAAAGTGTAAGCCAAGGCAGCTCATAAATGGCATTTAAGCTACAGCCTACAACTTTAAAAAGTTTCCTTTCCCATTACAACTACAAGAATTTCCTGGCCAGAATAGTCATCTGGAGTTGTAGTCTGAAAAATCAGTTTTGCAAGCTATGATCATCTTCAAACATAGGAGCTGCTGTACCACGGTATGGTTTGCTTAATATCTTTTTGGAGCATCTGCATATCTTTGGATTCTGGTATAACAGGGATGGAGGTTACACTAGCATAAATACTTTTTTCTGACATTGCTTAAGGAGTTGTCCAGCACTTCTGTTTCAAATGGTCTTGCTAGACTGTGCTACAATGGCTGCTGGACAGTTTATTTTCTTCACGCTTGGCCACCTTCACCCTCTCCTTTCACTGGCTTCCCTTCAATTTTACCTCCCAGTCCACAGCTTCAATATGCCATTGAAATGTTATGCTCTGCCATCTTCAAATGAAATCATAGTCAATAATTCTAAAATTATCTTCTCCACTGAAACTACCTTCTACGAAATCAGAAATAGTAATGGATTTTCTGTGAGTTTTCCTGGCTATGTGGCCGTGTTCTGGAACAATTTATTCCTGATATTTCACCTGTATGTGTGGCTTGCATCTTCAGAGGGTAGTGGCATGGAACTCTGTGTGTGTGTGTGTGTGTGTGTGTGTGTGTGTGTGTGTGTGTGTGTGTACACACACACTTGTGTGACCCTTGGTTGGGAGGACATGATTTACATGTTAATCTGTGTGTTGGTCTGATGTTGAATGGCAAAGCCTCAGGGTGGGAGGGTATGTGAGAGGATATCTGTGTCTATTTAAATAGCAACACTTGTGGGAGAAACCCTTGACCTTGGGTGGTGTCTATTTACATGAAGTGAGTCTTGATTTTGCATTCTGACCTGGAAGTTGTTGGCATGGTCCTAAATTTCAATGTTTTCATATAGGATTCTATGTCCAGGTTGGTTTATGACATGTTCTGCTACTACTTATTTTTCTGGCTGCTCAGTCTGCAGTGTCTCTCACATTCTTTGATTCAAGTTTGAACAGTGTGTTTGGTGTAGACCTGCCCACAGCTGTACAGTATGCAGTAAACTCCTGCAGTAGTGAGAGGGTCTCCCCTGTCCTTTTCTGAGTGCAGCATTTTCTGGATTTTCTTCGTCAGTCTGTAAATCGTTTGTTTCCTCATCAGTTTCCCTATTCTTTCTGTGACTCCTTTAATGTATGGTAAAAATGCATTTTCTTTGGATGGTTGCTTGTCT
>NC_056524.1:93301406-93327901 GCF_019175285.1 Sceloporus undulatus | reverse complement strand
TCACTCCTGTGGTTTTTTCTGAATCTGGCAGCTCTTCTGTTGTCTGAGCTGGAGTAACTGTTGGCCTGTAGAGCCAGCTTAGGTGGGTCAATTAATCTTCTGCAAATTGAGGTTTGCAGATCCTTTTTGTTTGGTTTACCAGTGTTTTTATTATGCTCCTTTTTTGTCCTGGGTGATGGTTGGAGTGACTGTGCAGGTATCTGTTTCTGTGTGTAGGTTTTCTGTATACCGCGTGGCCCAATTGTTGATTCAGTTTGCAGGTGCCCAGGACATCCAAGAGTGGTAATGTTCCTTCCTTTTCTTTTTCCATCCTGAATTAGATGTTCGGGTGGATGTTGTTCAGGAGGTTCAAAAACATGGTCAAATCTTCTTCTCCATAGCTCCAAATGGTAAAAGTGTCATCCTCATTTTGGAACCATGTTGTGGGCTTTTTGTGTGCTGTTTTCAGGGCTTGCTTTTCAAAGTGTTCCATGTAAAAAATTGCTGATACGAGGCTCAGAGGGCTTCCCATGACTACCCCATCTCTCTGCTCTCAGAATTCATTGTCCCACTGGAAGTAGCTTGTGGTGAGGCAATGTTCAAACAGGGCTGTGATGTCTTTCAGAAAAAATTGTTGGATGTGTGCCATAGTGTCAATTATGGGACTTTGGTGAATAGGGAGACCACATCAAAGCTAATTAGTTTGTCTTCAGGTTTGAGTTTGAGGTTGTTGATTTTTAGTCCATAAGACTATTTGTGTGTAGCCAGAGAGCAAGATGAAAGGGAAATATTTCATTTTCAGGGTTGTGGATTTTATTTTGGAATCTGGGTCTTAGGGTGAAAATCTTATTCTTAGAGTGCTCATCTAAAAACAGGTGTTTATGTTTTTTTTTTAAATAGTTGCCTACTTGTGCTGCTTCACCAGAGGAAGGGCATTTTTTCAGTTCTTAAATTAGATAAGTATTTCTAATGTTGATCACAGCAGCATAGTCCTGATTGATAAAGCTGCCACTTCTCTTGCATGTGCCAATGAAGAACTTATAAATCAACACTTTTTATTAAACCATAGAATTGATTAAACAGTTGTAGAAATTCCATTCTGAAATCTTGGTGGCATAGCATTTCAAGCTTGTTCTGAGATGAAGCGGTATTGTGTAAGCATACCCACCCACCCCAATCAATTATAGTTCCACTAGAGTCAGTGATATAGCACTTCACACAGCTGCTTGGTCCTTCTTCAGAAAAGAGAAGTTCATATCAAACATTCCAGTCTTGTCTGATAGCCTTAGGGGCTTCTTAGTAATCTGATCCTACAGTGCTGGTGTATGCACAGTGGGTGGGCAACCTCAATATTCCAAGGTTTTCAAAAACCTGATAGTTTAGTAGTAATTATATGTGAACAATCTGATATTGGAACAATGAAATGAACAAACTATCAAATGGATTCCCTCCATCACATGCTGGGTTGTATCCAATGGTGCTACTTTTCTGATGAAAAAAAAATCTGTAAACTGCATATGGGAAATTCTGTTCCCTAGCAGCTCCTTTAGTATCAAGATAATACTCCTCTCAAGGACTGGGATACCTTTGAGAGCAAGCTTTTGGGCTCTACCATGTGAAAATTTATTTATTAAATGCAGAAGGGAGAATGCCTTGTAATGCTATTAGACCATGCAAATACTTGACCTACTCGTTTCCTTCTCTACCATGCAAAGTGCAATATTACTTCAAATAGCTTCCTGAATTAGGCTGGTCATATATAATCAGCCATTGACAATATGACCCCAGAAACAAGGCAACTTGGAAGTGAATTGCACTAATATCAATATGCTTTAGTTCTTAGTAGTTCTGCAATCAAAAAGTGAGGAAAATCCAAGCAGCATCAGTCAGAAGATAAATATTGGCATATCAGTCTTTGAAGAATATATGGACCAGTTTGTTTTCCAGTTTCAACAATGGCCATTTTTGCTGTACCAACAGATGATTTCCACACACAGACACACACACACAGAGGTTATAATTTCAAGTAGAGCAGTACTGTTGTGTTTGAAATATGCAAACCTTCCGTTCACTGTCATTTTTTAAGAAACTATTTCAGTAGTATTATTTATGCAAGTTCTATTAAGGTGTCAGGCTAATAACTCAGTAAAAAGGAGAATAGGTAATTAGACAATAATTCTAATTACTCAGGAGAGAAGCAGTGCTGTACATACTTCAAACTGAGTTGCTGCATTGCTTTGGTGATTGTGGGAGGATCTGTACTTTGCTACTGGCTGCACTGACCCCATTTCCAACAAAACTATTTTATTAAATGCCATCTTGCACAAGCAGCAAATAAAAATGTACTGATGTTTTCATAACAGCTTGGGGACAAGGAAATCTATTTTCACCAAGGAATAAGGTTCATGTTTTGCATTCACAGATAATTTGAATCCCCTGAAGGAACCTGATAATATCAAAGGCATGGGTTTAATTATTTTCATTTGCAATCCCTTGTCAGCTACCCTCACTGTCATTTATGTATATGCAAAAACACTATGGTCTGTGCACTTGACAACATTATATAAAGGGTTTTGTTATGATGGTTCTGAGGTTGTTGTTTTTCTTACTGAGACCTTAACAACAGGGATGAGGTGATATATTGCTCAAGCCAAAGATGATGCTGACTAAGAGGAACAGAAAGCTGTTCTATTAAGTTGTGATGAAGCTTCAAACAGGCTGTAGTTAATGGGGAACAATAGGAAGAAATAACTGTGGCATCCATGTACTGCCTTTGGACTTTGATTGTGTCATATTATGATCTTACCTGCTACTTTGGAAATATTGTACTACTATTTGTGGGATACCTAATTCAACAAACCCAGGCTTCTCAGCTGTATTATATGCAATGCAGTGAAAAACAAATTAACAAAGTAAGCCTTAGATCCAGAAACAATCTCCTACAAAACAGAACTAAATTAAAAAAGAACTCTAGCTACTATCAAAATTTACATCTTTTCCTGTTCTGTAACACTCTGATTTCACAAACACACACATTCACACACGCGTGGACACACACACACACAAAGAGAGAGAGAGCTATGGAACTGTGCTTACATACTTGTTAACTGAATATTGTACTGCATCAGTTCATCTGAGGAACTGGCTTTCTGATAGTTCAGTATAATCTACAAAAGCTCATGTTATAATACAGTTTGAGTCTCCCTTATCTAAAATTCTGAGATCCAAAATACTCCAAAATTGTCCACCTGGGTGGCTGAGATAATGACACTTTTCTTTTCTGATAGTTCAGTGTGCACAAACTTTGTTTTGTGCACAAAATTATTAAAAATATTATGTATTAAATTACCTCCAGGCTATGTTTGTAAGGCGTATATGAAACATGAATAAATTTCATATTTAGACTTGGGTCCCATCTCCAAGATATCTTACTATTCCAAAATCATCCAAATAGTAGTAGTAGTAGTAGTAGTAATAATAATAATAATAATAATAATAATAATAATATCCAAAATACTTATCCAATTTGGATAAGAGAGACACAACTTGTAAATCAATTAGTCTTAAAGTTGCCACTATATTTATCCTTCCTTTGCAGACTAGCATAGCTATTTCTTCAAAAACCTCTCAGCTACAAAACACATTTTGTACACACACAAAACACACTGGGCCACACTTCAAAGCTTGGGCAAGTCCAATTGATGCCATACCTGAATTTGGATTTAGCAACCTGAGCTGCTGATGATCAGCTCAGCAAGCAAATGATGGAAGTAGAGAACCAACAAGTCAAGCTTGCACAAACAATTATGTGTCTACAGAGGGCAGCAAAGTTAAAGACAGGAAGTTAGGGCTCCCTAAGTATTTCCTGTTGGCCTTGAATGTTCTCTTGTTTCCTTGGATATCGATTGATCTTCTCTGGTATTATCTCACTTCCTTTTATTCCTCCTCCTCCTCCTCCTCCATTCTTTGTCTTGGTCATGCAGCAGTAGGCTGCATATCTATTCCAATTCTATCCATAATACATCCAAACAACCTTAATACATACTTTATTTTCACTTTGATACTTTATCCAACAGGGAACAGACAAAGGAAGAGGATTTCATAGTGCCTGCCAATTTCAAGAGTTTAATATTGTACAGTACTGATCCCTTCTTGCCTGAAGATGGTCATTAGGCATTAGCATAAGTTGGTAGTCGAGTCCCAGTCTTGAAAGCATATGATTTAAGCCTTGGAGTCCTGACACAAACCCCAGGGGGAATGTGTAACATCAAACAATTTGTTCCTCAACAGCCAGATCTTTTCTTTCTTTCTTTCTTTCTTTCTTTTTGGAGCTTTCACCATATTTGTGCTTTCAATTTCTCCTCTTTATTTTCATCCACATTCGTTATGCAATTTCACTCCTGTGGATGTAAAGTATAGTCCCACAACAGCAGTAGTTTCTTAGAAAGTACACAGGCATTGCATTCTGGGAAAGGAGAGGCACTTATTAGTAACTAGGATTTCTACATAAACCGTTCATTATTAATTAATATTACTGTGATGAATGGGTACCATCTGCTCCAGAAAATGTGCTTGTCTCCCTTGGTAAGGATTAGTTATGGTTTAGCCAGCACTTAGTAAAATTTAAAGCCCTCCTCTGTGTGCACTGTTAGTCTTGCAGTTTCAACTGAAGGTTGACCTTGAGAAGAAAACAGATTAGTCCATTTCCTGCAGGCAAACAGTGCAATTCGAAGAAGTCCACAGTAATGTCAAGAGAGGAAAGAGCAAAAGAATTAAAACAAATGCTGCTGTGAAACAAAGATGAAATGAAATCTCCCAATACAAGTGATTCTAAAGCACTACCAATGTGGGAATAGCATTAGCCATTCACCAGCAAGGCAGGCAGTGCAGTGTTTAAAAAAAGAGATGGACAGTTTCTATTACAACTGTAGTAAAGTTTCATTCGTTTCTAAATTAAATAAGAAAATGGGGTTCAATCAAAACAGAATGCTTATCCATTTTGTATCCTATTGTAGACATTCTCTGGGTTGACAGAGATAACCACTTTACTTTACCACACAACCAAATGTGTGGAAAAGTCATCTGTACCTTATGGCAGCATGATACTCAACTACCCATGATCAGAGATCTGTAAGTTACTTTCAGTACTTATGAACAGAATGACATGGTGCAGTTATTATCCTGTTGTTGTGTGCCTTCAAGTCATTTCCAACTTATGGCAACCCTAAGGTTTTCTTGGCAAGAGTTGTTAGGGGAGGCTTGTCATTGCCTTCCCCTGAGGTTAAGAGCATGTGACTTGCCCAAGGTTACCCAGTGGGTTTCATGGCTGAGCTGGGAATTGAACCTTGGTCTCCAGAATCATCCTCATCTTACCACTGCTCTATTACATATGGCTTTGAAAGTACTTCTCTTCATATTTAAATGCTAATTTCTTTGCTCTGCTCCAGGATGAGAGAAGTCTTGATTTATGAAGGGAATACTGTGGCTATGGCTGTAGCATACCTTGATTTCAGTAAGGCTTTTGACAAGGTTCCTCATGATAGCCTTGCAAACTAGTAAAACATATGGTAGACAATGCAACTGTTGGGTGGATTTCTAATTGATTAAACAACTGAAGCCAAAGGGTGCTCAGCAATGGTTCCTCTTCATCTTGAATAGAAGTGCCACGGGTTCAGTGCTGGGCCCAGTGCTATTCAACATCTTTATCAATGATTTGGATGATAGAACACTACATTAGGAGGGGGACAGGATCAGAATTCAAAATGACTATTATAGACTGGGCCAAAACTAACAAAATGAATTTCAACAGAGAGAAATGCAGGATACTACACTTGGGCAGTGTACAGATATAGGATGGGTAACACCTAGCTTGATAGCAACACATGCAAAAGGGATCTAGGAGTATTAGTGAACCACATACTGAACATGAGTCAGCAATATGATGTGGCAGCTAAGAAAGTCAATGAAATTCTAGGCTGCATCAACAGGAGTATACTGTCTAGACTGAGGGAAGTAATAGCACCACTCTATTCTGCTTTGGTCACACCTCACATGGAATACTGTGTCTAGTTCCAGGCACCACAATTTAAGAAGGATGTTGACAAGAGGATGGTGACTAAAATGGTGAAAGGTCTTGAAACCATGCCTGTGAGGAGTGGCTGAGAGAGCTGGATATGGCTAACCTGGAGAAGAGAAGGTTAAGGGGTGACATGATAGCCATGTTTAAATATATGAAAGGATGTCATATTGAGGATGGATCAAGCTTGCATGCTGCAGCTCCAAAAACTAGGACATGGAACAATGGGTTCACATTATGAGAAAAGAGATTGCACCTCAACATTAGGAAGAACTTCCTGACAGTAAGAGCTGTTTGACAATGGAACACACGCTCTCAGAGAGTCTCCTTCTTTGAAGGACTTTAAATAGAGGCTGCATGGTCATCTGTCAGTGTGCTTTGATTGTGAGTTCTTGCATGGAAGGTGGGTTGGACAGGATGGCTCTTGTGGTGTCTTCCAGTTCTATGATTCTAACATCCAGCAAACATATCTATTTACCTTTTTGGAAGTAGAAACCTTAGGCAGCTCAGCTCAGGCAGGAAAAGGGATGGGGACCCAAAGAACTCTCACATCATCTTATTATCCTTATTATTTATGTCACTTTAGCATAGTTTGTTCAGTGGTGCAGATAAGACTGGAAGTGTTATCTGCACAGTTATATCAGTGTTATTCCACATCAGCTCACATAGTTCCATCCTAAAGAATCCTGGAAACTATGGAGTTTATTGCACAGGGCTTGTAGACAGGGACTAGAGCAAAATGAAAGGGGGAGGGAAGGGAACGGAACAAAACAATGCTGCGGATGCCGCCAGAAGTCCCCAATCCGTTCTCCATCTGTCCCACAACAGCCGATTTTCAAGAACAATTCTGAACAGTTCTTGAAAATCGGCTGTTGTGGGACTAGTCTACTCCTCTGAACTACAGTTTCCAAAATTTAGTCCTCAGTCTTTCTTCTCAGGGTACCTTGGGAACTGCAATTTTGGTTGGTGAACTACCAGAGTGTTTTAAATACTTAAGTAAACCACAAATCACATCATTCCATAGGATGGAGCCATGACAGTTGAAAGATGTATCAAAATAATATTATGCTATGATGGAGGCATACGTTAGATTGCCATATTGTAGAATTAATGCAGCTTGGCACCACTTTAACTATCATGGTTCCATCCTATTGAATCCTGGGATTTGTAGTTTGTTGTGGCACCAGGGCACTCTGACAGAGTAGGCTATATAGCTCATAAAACTACAAATGCTAGAATTCCAAAGCATTGAGCCATGGCAGTTAAAGTGGTGTCAAACTGTATTAATTCTACAGTGTAGATGCAACCTTAGATATCAGCCAATTCAAGCAGTCAATATCATCATCCTCATTATCATCATGAAGCTTTACTTTTCAGCCCATTGAAAAATTCCGGTAATTGTTATTTAAAAGCCTCACACATATACCAGTGGTTTTGCTGTTGTTGTTATTTTAAAAAAAATACAGAGAATTTTTCAGTCTGTGGGTCACAGGCAAGAGCAAGTTTCTAACAGCAATTTAGAAACATGTCCACTAAATCTGGCTTCTTTTTTTTCTTTTTTTAAATTAGCAATATTTTTTCAACTGTGAAGAGTCAGAAATTATTTACTCTTTGGTGAATAGGAGAAAAAGTCACATAACAAGAACAGACATTCTGGTAGTCTCTCTTTAACCACACAACTGATCCTCTTGACATTCCTTCCAGAAGGTAAACTGGAGAAAAATGAGGAACCCAATTTAAGGTTTACTGTATTTAACAAAATGACAACAAAAGAAGGAAAACTGTAGGTACATTTCAAAATTCACTGCCAATTTACTTTGGAAAGAAAGAAAACCTGCACACAGTTGTATATTGGAGTTATTTACAGAGAAGCGGCTATAAGGATCTCTAGAGAATTCAACCCTTTGGTAGAGAGCCATCAGTTCTCAGATGAACAAAAGGAGAAGGATAGATGGGTTATAAGCCAAATGACTTAAAGAGCAGAAGAAAATCAAAGCACGGCTGCAGAGAAGCCTCTTGGAAGAAAGCAAAAGAGGAGCCAAAGTTGAAGGACATCAAGCCCTAAAAGCAAGGACAGCTAAAGGCATAGATTGGAAGAATGGAATAATAAATGCATTTAAAGGTTAACCCTCCAGAGAGTAATCATTAATTACTGGACATGTTTAATGAATCAAAATATCCTCTGGCACAATACAATTTCCTTTGAGTTATATAAATGCAAGGCTGTATGTTTGAATAAAATAACAGATTTAAAAAAAAAATAGGAATCACAATGAGGCATACCTTATACATGCTTATCTTAAAAACAACCCAAACAAAGCATGCGTTACATTACAGTTATTATAATTTCTGTGTTAATGTACATAAAGACATAATAGTCTTAGTGTAATATATGGCTTTTCATTCCAGTCCTATGTACAGTTATTTGGAATATGCAGGGGCTAAGCCGTTGGCTCGGGCTGGTTACAGAGATTATTCAATCACCTGTTGAAACAACTTCACTGGCTCCTGGTCCATTTCAGGGCAGAATTCAAAGTACTTTAAAACTTGTCCCCAGGCTATCTAAAAGAATGTATCTCCCCATTTGAGCCAGCCCAAGTTCTAAGATCTTTGGGGAAGAGCTTTCTCTCAGTTCCACCAACTTTTCAAGTGCTTTCCTCTCCAGTCCGATCTGCAAGCCTCCTCTTCCTATGGAAGAAACACCTCATTTAACACCACTTCCTTCCCTTCTCAATCTGGTGTTAAAACCTTTCCTCCAGCACCTGGGAATCAGTGTTAGGTGGCTAGGAAAGGTCTAGAGAAGGAGAAGGAGGGATGGAAGTGGTTTCTCCCTTTCCATTCTTCATTATAGCCCTCTAAGCTTTACCCTCGACTTATCCATGAGTCATATCAAAATCCATGGTTTTTACTCTGAAACCTTCCCTTGACTTATACACGAGGTTGACTTGTACATGAGTATATACAGTATTTTTAAATGTTATATCAATACCTTTTTAAATTTCTTGTATTTGTATTTAATTTGCATTGTTTTAAATTTGTTAGCTGCCTTCTTGAATCCATACATTAGAAAAAAGTTGGGATATAAAATAAATAAAATAAATAAATTTGTGGCAAGAGGAAGGTTAAAGGAGAATTATAATGGAATTTCACTCTGCTACCACTGTCCCAAAAGTTGACTACAGTGTTATGAAACAACCATACTAATTTCAATAGACTTATTCAGGGAGCAAACCAGTATTTTCAATATTAGCTTTTGATGAGAAAGAGAGAGAGAGAGAGAATGTTTTCTGAAGGAAACATATGCTATAGGGAAGATTTTCCCACTCTTGTGCCCTTCAGATGTTTGGACTTTATCTCACATTAATCAGTTAACATGGGAAACAATGGGTTGAAATTCAAACGTTTTGGGGCAGATTGTTCTAGGATAACAAGTAGAGTTAACATTTTATTATTGTCAGCCATCAGATTATAAAATAATTAGTTATGACTGACTAAAAACACACTGATTTCAATGGGTCTGCTCCAGTAAAACTAATTTTGGATTTACCCAATTGATTACATAAACTGCTAGAGAAACACAGAGCAGAAAATTAATTCAATAATGTTAAAGATTAGAATTTGGAAAATTTATTCACTGGAATAATAATAATAATAATAATAATAATAATAATAATTTTTATTTATATTTCCTGCTTCTCCCAAGGATTGAAGCGGGATTATATAAACTGTACCACTGAAGTCATTTAATTCCACCGGTTATTGTTGATTGATTTATTGATTAAAGCGTTATTACTGGGTCAGACCATGGGATTTGTAGAAAATGGAATGGAAGTTGTTCTTTACCATAGGGAAGAAAAATTTTGTTGCTGGCTCTTTCAAAAGATTTGTGTATATATGTGTGTGTGTGTGTGTAATAAAGTTGCCTTCCTCCAACTAGAACTTTGTTAACAGCAGAGCCCATAATAGGAGTCTTGTTTTGGGAATGGTGGTAGTCCAGCACATCTGGCAACTAAGAGGTTGTGAAAGGTGGTCTCAAAGCCTGGATTACCATTTTACAACTTCTTCACTCAGCTGCATTTCTCTTATATTTCCACTCCCTCTCATACATAGTATTCAGTCACTCTCCAGATGCCTTTATTGTTAAAAGTTAATATGGATTGATTTGTTGATGATGATGTGGTGTGCCTTCAGGTTAATACTAAAGTGAACCTATAATGGAGCTTACTGGGGCTGATAGTGTGTTAGTCACCCAAGGGCACCAACAGTGAGTTTCCATGGCCAGGAGAGAATCAGATCTTGATGTCCAGAGATGACATCATTGTCTCTTTCTATCTCATCAAAAGCTAATAGGAGCCCTGGTGGTGCAGTGGTTAAATGCCTGTACTGCAGACACTTACTCAAAACCATAAGGTTGCGAGTTCAAGACCAGCAAAAGGGATCAAGCTCGAATCAGGGTTGCATCCTTCTGAGGAGGTCACTAAAATGAGTACCCAGACTGTTGGGGGCAAATTAGCTTACAGTTGTAAACTGCTTAGACACTGCTTAGGCGGTATGAAGCGGTATATAAATGAAGCTTGTTTGTTTAGTCCAATGCTGAAACCATCATACCATGCTAGCTCCCAAGGATTGTTTTATTTCAGTTTAAAGGACCCTGTTCTCCTGCAAGTACAAGAGTAAGTGGATAGTTTCAAAGACCACTCAGTTAATCAAGAGGGGAAACCACTTAATCTGAGATTTTGAGCATTTCTGAGCATATGCAGAATATTTTTCTACCCAACTGAACAGCTGTATCCTTTCTGCCTACCCACTCCCAGCTAAGGAGTGTAGTGTGTGTAAATTGGTGGTAGTCCAGTGCAGAATTTGCATACAAGAACAAAGGATTATAAATACAGTATATCACACATATATAGTTTTAATGATTTGATATCTAACAAATGCATTATTCTGTATACCCGTACTGCCTTAGCTGTAGAATCAAATGGGGTTGGGTAGTAATGATTCGACTGAGGACTGTTTTCATGTGAGAAGAGTGATTCCACAGGGAATCTAGGCCATCCCTGCATTAAAGTGATTTCTAAAAAAAATCTCCTTCTAAAATGCATCACTCCTTCTAAAATAAACAGAATATATAAACAAAATAATAACAATTGCTGGAGATGTAAAAAAGAAAGAGGATCATATTTGCATATGTGGTGGAACTGCCCAATTACAGAGAAGTTTTGGACAATGATCCATTTAGAAATGAAAAAGATGTTAAATATAAAATTCGATATGAACCCAGAACTATATTTGTTAAAAGTAACTTCAGTATTAGGTGAAGAAGGAGAAAGAAAGCACAGAAGAATAGGACTATATTTAATAACAGCAGCTAGAATGCTAGTGGCAAAAAACTGGAAATCCACATATACACCATCTATAGAAGAATGGAAAAATAAAATATTTGAAATGAAGGACTTAGATTAACAGCAATACTGAACAAAAAGGACATGGATAAATGGGGAAAAGAATGGTCAGGAGTGATATTCAATTTAATAAACGAATAGAATAGTCAACAGGGGAAATTTTATTTAAGATATATACAGGTTTAATTATTTGTTTTTATCTTCCTTTAATATAAAGACAAATGTTAAATTGATGGCTTAAAAATTAGAGATATTTTTGATAACAGAACTGATTGTGCTAAGTTTAATGTACTTATTCTGCTTATTGAATGTATACCGTATAATTAACTGAATGCATATTCTATTGTACCATCAATGATGTGCTGATTAAGAGAAATACAAAATTAAAAGAAAGATATCTCAATTTGCTCTGGACCTTCCAAAAAAATCCAGAACACTTCATGGGACTGTGTAAACAACTGCCTGGCACTGGTGCCGCTGGTGTGAGTTGCTCCCTCTGACGTCACTACAAGGCATCTATCCACCTTGGTGCCTCATTTTGAGCCTCCAAAGGTATGACTCACACCAGCAGTGTTGGTGGTGGTGGGTGGTACAGCAAGATGCTTGTGTAGACAGCCACCTGGATTCACTCTGAGGTGTCCAGGTAATAGGGCAATTCAGGCAGCTTTGGGGCCAGATACCTCATTCTTTCTGCTCTCAGTCTATTCTGGTCAATGGAGACCAGCTGAAAGTGAAATGCACCTACCCTAACTAATTGTAATGAACTCAAAATCCATAACTGTTTTGTACTATTATTCTTTCTTTTTAAGTATAAATAAACAAATAATTTCCCTTTAATAATCTCATCCTCTTCATCTTCCTCACAGCGAATGCCAAAACAGTTCCCAAACTGAATTACCAAAAAGCTAGAAGCACCTATTTTATAAAGGCTGGCCCTGGAGCATACTGCAGATACAATACAAATTAAGTTATGAATTATTTCACATCTATTGTGTACAATACACATAGGTCCATGTGTTAACCTAGTAGAAAGTCCTTTGACTTCAATTAGACTCACAGTTTATGCATTTTCTTTCAGAAGTAAGTTCGACTATGTTCCATAGGACCTATGCCAAAGAAAAGGTGGCATTTATCATTAGATGTTCAAAACACACTTAACCTGAAGAGTGCATTCATTTCACCCATAACATAGCTATTATATAACCCCCTAGGTAATTGGGGGATGGTATTGTTAGCGTGACACATTAGCAAACCAAAAAGAATCCAGCCAAAATTAAATCAGCATGTGTTTCTCTGACAGATTGTTCTGATTGAAATTTTATTAAAATGTTAATTATGCTAACATACAACAAAATGGTAATACAGTGCAATCTTGTAAGCCATATGTGTTGTCGGGTATTTCAAAATGAATTGCCTTAAGCAGGTTAATATTTAAAGTAAGGACTCACCAATTAACTTCACTTATGTGGAGCAATGCATTTTTTAAATTTTTTTAAAAGAAGTAGCCAAAAAGAAAGACAAACAAAATATACCATTCATATCTGTAGGTAAAGTACCCTCAGGGTTTTCAAGGTGATGCCTAGGACATTAGCACCAACTAATATTCTACAATATTTTTATTTTGTAAAAAGCTATCACTGCTATGGAGTAAGCAGACAGTATTGTAGGGCATGATTACATGTGGCAAATGAACCTTTGCCATGACCTGTCTTCAAATCACAGGGCCAAAACTCCAATTACACTGCGCACTATTTTCATGACATGACATGAGGCCAGTTCTGCACCAAATCCAGACCATCCATACCTATGAAATCACATTACCACTCTGGAACCACCTTGAGGCACTGTTGCTAGTGCAAGTTATTCCCTATGAAATCACAATGAGGCACCAAGCATTTACTCAATGCTAGGTACCTCATTTTTTACTTCAAAGGGAATGACTCAAGCCAGTGGTGGCTGCACCAGCTGGCATAGCAGGATGCATATGTAGACACTACCTGGAATCACCCTGGAATATGGACATAATGGAGAGAACTCCAGAAGCAGGCCAGAATTTTCTGGCCAGTATAGATCCACCCCCAGTTTATGAGTTCAAACAATCTATGGAGTTCAAACTTTCAGGCAAAACACTTTTAGAGAGTGTTTATTTTTGTCCAAGTCAATGTGGCTTTTGAGGTAGAGCAGCAAATGTCTATTACCACAATAAAGGGTCATGATACTTACCCTGATCCAATTATTTTGGCACCAGAGACAGAGACATGTTTCATTTCTACTCACTGGGAAAACAAATGTAATTGCTGGAATTTTGTTGGTGAATTACAATGGCATGAATCAGACATATACCATCATGACTCACTTTTTTGGTGGTTGTAGAAATCACCATGCAACAACCAAAATCTCCTCTGCACCATGCTTTCAAGTGATGCAGCATCCACAACATGGACATTTTCATGCTGTTGGAGAATAGAGAGATCAGTGGAAATGGGCACTGCTATTTTCCTGTCTTTGTATGCACTTCAAGGACATAATCAGCCTATTACAAGAAATCCAGTAACAGGAAAATAGATGGATGCATCTCTTCTTTTCCTCCCACTCACCAGTGATTCAGATATGGTGGTGTTGCAGAGGCTGTATCACTTAAAAGATGGGTCTTGGAAGGGTAGAATTGTAAGATGTTGGCGGGGTACAGAGCAGCCACTGGCCGCCTCTCTTTTCCACGTAACTGCACCACAGAATCCAAATTGCATGGTGCGGCTACACAGAAACAAAAGGACCGCTAAAAAGCGGCTCCTTTTAGCGCTGCTGCAAACTGCCTGCTGCGGCATGAGAATATCATTGCTGCATGTGCCTGTCTGGAAGGTGTGCGGCAGTGACATCACAGCTGTGAGCGCCATGTATTCGGTGCCACACAGCTGTGACGTTCTGGTGTCATCCTAGGGTTGTGGGGCGTCTGGAAACGGCGCCCCGAGGCAACCCTAGCACGTCGCCAGGATGTGCTAAAGGGCCCGTATGTACAGGACCGTGGTCTACAAAGATGTAACTCCTTACTTATATCTCATGATGCATAATTCCATGCAATAATTAAAAGAAGAAAACACATCTTTGATGCCTTTTTACATGACATCCATGATCACAATGCCCCCACCTGAGGTAGTGGCATTCTCACTATGTCCAGCAGCCAACCCTGTTATTCTGCTATTGTTATGACACAAAATAAAATTTGTTTAAGGATGTTCGCACCTAAATCCAAAGGGGCTTCAATGTATACACAAACCATGAGATTTTAATTAGTCAGAACTGATTATCAGGCATAATAAGAAATACATCATGTGACTTCTCAAATCAATACCTTCATTGTATCATTCATTATTTATTCTGGCTGTCCAGAATGAAGATATTTGTGGGGGGGGGGACTTTTTATTCTATTTGCAATGCAGGTTCAGTTTCATAGGTTAAATTTTTGCTTGTTGCTGTTTAGGTCTCTTTATATTAATAGCATTATTTATCTTTACTGGTGTTTTGCAGTATACTAATTTATTATCATCTGCAAATGCTCTTGATGTGCTGCTTACCCTTCCTTCCAGTTCATTAATAAAGAAGTTAAATGAAACTGGGCTTGACACTGACTCTGCAGTACTACAGCACATTTCTTTTCATTGTGAAGGCTTAATGTAGGACTACAAAAGTAGGAAAGGAGAGCTTTAAGTAAAGAGGATATAAGTACTATAGGAGCAATAATAGGGAAGCAGTGGCTTAGTGGTTAAGATGCCAATTCTGAAGATAGTAAGATTGGAAGGATGTAAATTTCATTCCTACAGGGAAGAAAGGGGGCAGAAATACCATTTTTTCTCCTTACTATAAGGAAGGTATTGAAAACTGTGTCATTAATGAAAATCACTCTGTACAAAAGGAAAAAGCATGAGAGGGAACATTTTTGCACAGAAAACATCATTTTCTGTGTAGTTTCCTTATTCTTTTCTGCATGGGAAGTGTTGTTTCCTGTGCAGAAAACATTTTTTGGTAAAATTTTCTTTTTCTCTATGCAGAAAAAAAATGCTATTTTCTGTATGTGAAACTTTTCTGGTAGAAATACTGCTCTTTGTTCAGAAAATACTATTATCTATCCAGGAAACATTTTGTGGCAGGAAAATTGGGCTGGCATCCTGTTGGGACAGTCACATAGAATCATAGAATCATAGAATCATAGAGTTGGAAGAGACCGCAAGGGCCATCCAGTCCAACCCCCTGCCATGCAGGAAATCCAGATCAAAGCATCGCCAACAGATGGCCATCCAGCCTCTGTTTGAAGACCTCCAAGGAGGGAGACTCCACTACACTCCGAGGAAGTGTGTTCCACTGTCGAACAGCCCTTACTGTCAGGAAATTCCTCCTAATGTTGAGGTGGAATCTCTTTTCCTGCAGCTTGCATCCATTGCTCCGGGTCCTAGTCTCTGGAGCATTTTAAGCCAAATTATGACTTCATTAAGTTTAACTGAGCCATGTGCAACATTGTTATTCTAAAGGGGGGGGGGAGCAGAGACATAGCTACACCATCAGGATCATGCCTGAAGAAGAGCCAGGAGCATGGCCAATGCACAATGGTCCTTATTCACAATTTATCCTTATGCACAAAATGCACTGGTGTACACCATGACCCAATGCAGATGTCCTTATGCACAATGGAGGCTTCTATTGTGCAACAAGACATCTTTCTTTCTTTTTCTTATATATATATATATATTATTAATATTTTAGAAATTTACAAGCTCTCACTTTTAATTTCATTATTCTCATGACATATATAAAAATTATCAAAACTTATTAAGTCATTTCAACATTGTTTGTCCTGAAATTTAAAATTAAACCAAATGAACTTCCTCAGTTTTCCTGACATTAAGACCCTTATGCTCCAAACTAGATATTATACCTTGTCATTTTTGTCCTTTATATTCCTTTTTACCTTTTTTTAAATAGCTTTATTAAGTGATTTAAAATAATACAACACAGAAGTGTACAAAATTCCAATCATACACAGGTAAGTGCAGATACGGGGGTATTCAGTATCAAATTTTGTAATTCATTGTTAGCGATCATCTTCAACAATCATTGTCCCTTTTGATCTTCTTAGGTCTTCAACATAGGGTCTAAAACCTCATATGGTTGATGGTATATTATTTTTGTCCTTTATTTTCTATAAACTATAAAGATTCCTTCAACTCTGATTTAGTTATAAACCTTTAACCCTTGTACTTGCTTTGTTACTGGTATCTCTTTTTGCAAAATTCTAGTACAGGAAACCATACTTCCTCTATTTTTTTCTACATCCTCATTGTTCAACCAAGCAGTTAATCTGTCCATTTCTTGCATGTAAAAAGTTGGGAGGTCTTTTTTCTTCCATACTTGAGCTACCAGTAATCTTGCAGCTGAGATCATGTACAACAAAATTCTCTACCATTTCTTTTCTATACTAGGGGGTGCAGGTGTTAGTAAGCTCAACATATTTAATAAATAATTTTCTGGTTTTAGCTCAAATCTAATTTCCAAAAGACTGTGTATTAAAATATGTATTTTCTTCCAAAATGTTTTCAACTTCAGACATCTCCACCATGTATGATACCAAGAGCCAATATTTTGTTGTCACTTCCAACATTTGTTCGATTTCTTATTATAAATTTTAGCCATTTTTAATGGTGTTAAGTGCCATCTTTGTTCTATTTAAAAAAAAACATTTTTCAAATCTTGTGATTTGGTAAATTTCCTATTTTCTGTCTTGTGTACTATCCAAGTCTATTACTTTTCCTATATCTGTGGCCTATTTTATCATTGCATCTGTAATTGAATCACATTCTTGTTCCCTCTTCAATAGTTCATGTATAATCTTGCTGATTTCCCCCCCTTTTTACTTAGTACAATGGTGTCATATTCATTTAACTCTTCTTCACATCCTTCCAATTTAATGTCCACCTAGTATCTTTCTTTTAGATGGGTATAAAAGAACCAATGAGTGTTTGAATCCAGATATTCAAGTTCATCTATAGTTTTCAATTCCATTTTTTCAAGACCCTGTCTTTTAAGAATATCATTATATCTCAACCAAGACATCTTTCACAGTGCCCATCATGTATTGTCACAATTCACTGACATGATTGCTATCATGTCAGTGACCACTCAGTCATCATAAAGTTAGATATCATATGTAGCTTCTGATGTAGGATCTTTGCCCATGTATTCTGCTCAGAAATGTTTTCTGCATAGAAAATACAGGGACTGCTATTTTCTGCATCCCAACACACATGTCTATTTTTCATGAAGAATAAGTTCCAAACTGCAAGATTCTTGCCCACATAGGATTCTCCTTGGCAGAATTTCTTGACATGTAGAAAGTGAATTTTTCAACCATATATATGTGTGTGCACGCGTGTGTGTATGTATTTAACGAACATTCCTTCTATCCCTTCATGCCACAGAATTAAATGCTGGGAGATTCTGGCAAGAGAAAAGTTCATATTTCTCCATGGAACACATAGTTTACTAGTACAGAATCTAAGGCTGGTCAACACATAGATGAATTTAATGATGAGTTGGAGAATTCGTGCAAGATAGGATTATCAATATTTATAATACATGTTGGCTGTGTTAAACCAAAGATGGTATAGCTCTGACTACTGATAGTTGGGGATCACCCAAAGGAGGAAAATTTTATCCCCAGGCCCTTGCTTGTGGTATTCCAGAGACATTTGTTTTGGCCAACATAGATTTCTCAAAGCTTTAAACAGTTACTTTATTAGACTGAAACTCACAGAATCTCCTAGCCAGCATGACAGCCTGTTCAAAAAGTAGTTTTTCTAGGCTCTGTTCCTTTGGTCTGATCCACTTATATTTTTATATTTTTAAGGTTCTAATATCTCACAATTTCATTGACCTCACTGTTTTTTAAAACATAATTATGGAAGCTATTCTTCTCAGCACATTTTTCAAGATCTTTTAAAATAAATCCATGACAAGGACAGATGTTACCGCCCATGCTCTATGGCAGGAATAGGAATTTACCTTTGAATAGGTAAGTTGGCATATGTTGGTGGGAACTGGAATCTAAGAACATATGGAGGGTTCCAGTTTCTTCAGTCTGCTTTATGGAGTGTATTATGTTGCTTTCCAGGAAAATATGGATAATTTGGCTACACTTGACTTTGAATAAAACCATTGGTTTGTTATTTACATATATTTGAGTTTTTAAAAAAGAAAGATTTAAACCACTTTTCCTACTAAAATAGTTGTGAAGATGGCTCAGCATTAATTAATAAATCTGATGCAACTTAAAATGTTAAACATATTATTTAAAAGAAACAATATTAAAACCAATTAAAATATTTTAATGTAGCATTTGGTAAAATAAAATAAAAAACCAACCCAGCACAACTGCCAAAGGTCTATTAATTTAATAATTATATCTATTTTAACCTTCATTTGCTCACTTATTTTTAGTTGCAATGTAGAAGGAGCACTTTACATTTCCTGTTTTAAAAATGGCTCCATATTGCAGTTCTACTGCCAATTAACTTCTCTCCTGTGAGGCCAAATTAACACCTCTGATAACTGTTTTACTTCACTTACATTTCCAGGGGCATGAATCAGGAAAGAGGGATAAATGGGCCTTAGGGTGGTACAGAAAACTAAAATAAAACGTAGTGACAGGAAATTTATGATGCTAGGCATCAGAATTACTTATTTTAATAAGCTGGAAACAAAATAGTGGAGAATATTCAATAGAAATTTTTCTTCTTCACTTCAACTCATTGTTGGCTCATTATCTGAGCAGCAGAGACAGACCCCATCTTGCCATTTCAGGTTGAGCTATCTCCTGCTCAGACCACAGGATGCTCCTGCTCAGCCCCCAAATAGACATATTAAAGCCATAATAAGCTCTGTATATAATGTGAAGTACACACCTTTAGATTATGAAACCTTTTGTGTTCTTACAAGTGTTCCTTGCATCATCAATTTATAGGAAATAGTAGAGCTGGTCAGAAAGTGTCTCTCAGTGGTACCTCAGTGATACAAATACACAATTTTAGAGCCTGGACAATGATCTTACAGTGGCATGTGTACTACTTAGGGGTTATTCACTCATTATTTTTAGCGCAACTATGCAAATAATCTCTGTTACACATTCCAGGTTTGCTATACACACTTTTCATCTATGCACATGTCTGTGAGTTTGGTTACTCACATGTGTCAGCACTTGAATAAAAATGGAATGTATAACACGAATGTATTTGAAGCACGTTCAAGGCATGCAGAGTTTTATCCTGCAGGTTGGTAGTTCAAGACCCAAGAGTGTGTGATGGGGTGATCTCCCATCATTAGTTCCAGCTTCTGTCAACCTTGCTGTTTGAAAGCATGTAAAAATGCAAGTAGATAAATAGGTACCACTTCGGTGGGAAGGTATCAGTGTTCTGTGCATCACGCTGGCCACATGATCCACAGAGGAGTCTTTGACAACACTGGCTCTTCGGCTTAATAATGGAGATGAGCACTACCCCTTAAATTGGACACGACTTGGCAACCTTGTCAAAAGGGAAACCTTTAGCTTTACCTTCTCCTGAGTCTATTCGTATTACTTATTCAAACAGCCAAGATCCCAAATCTTTTAGAAAAAAATTGACATTGATTATCCAGAGTTAAGTGGGCTTTGGCAGCCCCTCCCCCAACTTAATTGAATGCATTCAAAATGCATCTGAACAACAAAGATTCTATCCCAGATTATATCCTGGATTATTTTCACCATCTGAATAACCCCTTTGCCTGTGTAGTAGACGACTAATTTATGTCTCCTGCCCAACCTACAGTTCCTTCCTCTACAATTGTTTTCTTGATACGTTACCATTCATTATAGATAATGAAAAACAACAATGTGTATTTTGATTTCTTTTAACATTTAGAAACCTAACATGTGGTTAATCTTGGCTGTTTCTATTGTTGTGTCTCTTCAAGTCATTCCCAGTTTGTGGCAACCCTAAGAAAGTATCATGGAGTTTTCTTGGCAAGATTTGTTCAAAAGGATTTGCCTTTGCCTTCCCCTGAGGCTGAGAGTCTGTTTCATGGACAAGTGGGGAATCAAACTCTGGTCTCCAGAGACGTAATCCAACACTACCCCGTTTTTCCTTGTTAGATGTTATAATGTCACATGTGATGTTGTAGCTGTAACACATTACTTCCAAAGCATGATATTGAGACATTATTTCATGCCCCTCAGCCTGAATCTCTCTGAAGAATGGTGGGATAAAAATTGACAGATTCATTAAGAGGAAAAAAGGAGAACTGCAAATCCAACATTGTCAGTATGTATCTCATCTAAACATTGCTTTGTTTTCTTATGGAAGATATCTAAAGTCTAATAATTGTCCAGAGATTCTTGATTTTTTCCCCATAAATGTCTTGCTCCAGTTTTCAAATTTTGTAAAGTTTTTATTATTTCTTGGCTTTTTTTTTAAAAAAACAAAACAAAACACTTTCCACCTATATATGGATGGCTTCCCCTTGTCAGAATAGGAATTTCTGGGAAGGTTTCTGAAACCTTTTCACTCTGGGAGAGTGTAAAGTATGTATGAGCACAGGGTTTATTTTGGAAAGGTCTATATTGTGTGGCTCAATAGGCTATTGCTGATGTATGCATCCTGTTTTCTTCTACCTCAGAAAGCTGGATCAAAATCTCAGATTAAAGAGGCAGCAACAAAATCTAAGGCATTAAACAAGTATGTGCATGGATGGCAGACTGATTTCTAACCCATGAAATCATTTGGTATCACAAGGAGACTTGCTATGCACATTGTGGCTCAAACACTAAAGTCCTGATTATTTAAAAATGAGACTGAAAGAGGGAGAGGAAGGTTCAGAATGCAGTCAAATGTGTGATTAGGTTGTCAGTTTTTGCTCAAAATGCATGGATGGCATCAGTCGCCTAGTTAGCTAAAATATAGCTCCTGGCACCCAAGAGATGTTGATTATATTTTCTTTTTAAAGCAGCAACTTTGAAAAGCATTTTAGTTGTACCTTGATTGGTTGTGGCTTCAAGTAATAAAACATATCTCCTCCTGAGAAACTCAAATGTCAGTCATGACATGCAAAGGTAATGTTCTTTCTGATTCATTAATTCTGTCATGCAAAATCTGGAATGTCTGGCAAATAAAGCTGGTAAAAACACCTGTCCCTAAACACTCATCTTTCTTACAAACCAATGCACCTCTTTGATTAACAGATGATATGGAAATTAAAGTGGATGATATAACTGAAAAACAAAAGTGTTCAAAATCAGAACAGGTAAAACAAACATTTTAATTATTATTTTTTTATTTTGCCATTTCAAACACACTCTCACGTCTAGCTCATAATACATTAATGCATCTGGGATTTGTGAAACAGTTTTAAAAAGCAACTTCATAGTAAATTTCCACTTATATAAGAATCCTGAACTGCTTTTTAAAACATTTCCCTGCTCCTCAAAAAATCCACCAGTATGGTGCTGTAGCACTGTCAGAAATTTCTTCACCAGTAAATGAATTTATTTACTGATAAATGTTGAAAGATCTGGGAACTCAGATAAATCTTCCTAACCATAAACAGAAAGTATACACTATATTTTAGATTAAAACATTGTAGAATTTGATATAATAGTAGTTGTTACCTATTGTCAACTTCATTTCTCTATATTCTGTAATGATGGTAGCCTTTTGTCCTGAGAACAGCTTATGCATCAGGACAATCCAATGTTATGGCATACCCATTTCTTTAAGAATCATCCATATTTTTTCATGATCAACACAATCAAAGGTTTTGCTATAATTATCATCTACAGGCTGATTCCCTCTCCCCCCAAATTCTTTGGTGCATTCCATTAGCCAACCTATGTTTGGAATATGATCCCCAGTGTCTCTTCCTTTCCTGATCCCAGCTTGGACATCTGGCATTTCTTGCTCCATATATGGTAAAAGTCATTGTTGTAGAATTCTGAGCATCACAATGCAATGGTCCTGTGGTTACTGCAACCTGGTATCCCCTTGAGTGTTTCCAATTTGTGAGCCATTGTTTTGTTTTACCTATTGATCGACAGATTTTATTTAGAAATAAGGATTGATTCTTTCTCTGTAGCCTGAAGAAGTATGCCCTATGTTCCTGATGGTGATTTACTCTGTCCTCTTTGAGAATCCTACCGCATACAGAACTGGATAGAAGATACGCATGAATCCCCTATGTTCAGCATATCTCCCCTTGCCAGTCAGGTTAGTTGAAATTGTGGAACATGTTCTGATACTTTTCCTGTATCATCAAGACATTCATTTCAAATTCCTAATTTTGAAGCTGTTCCCAGGCAGGCCTGATCATTTTTTACATTTAACTTCTTATCTCAGATTCTTCCAAAGTATCCATCCTAAAGATTGCCAAGTTTTGTAATTTAGCATGTTCTAGCAGAACTGCTTCATTGTAGTACGTCTCACTTCCACAGAATGCTATTAGCCTTTATTTGCTACTTGCTGATGTATTGCCACCCATGTATATGATTTCTTGAGGCTTATTAAATAGGTCTCTTGTTCTTTTTCATTGTCAGCTTCTGTTTCTCTCCATTGATTATTATAGTAGTACTCTTTAGTCTCTGTGTACAAGTCACTGAACAGTTAGATTCAGGGTTCTGATTCTATTACTGTCACCATTTACTTTTGTTTCATTTTTTTTTTTGTCATTGTAAAGAGAATTCTGCAGCAACCCAAAAACTGAATTGTGATGGCATAAATTGGGTTTATACCAAAATACAAAGAAAGGGGTAAACCCTCAGCTCAACCTTTCACCAAACCAAACCAAATCACAAGGGAGATGACGAAAGAGTGTAACAGAACTGTAAATGATCAAAAGATAATGTCTGTTGTACTTTTTACAGTTATGCTATCTACCTGAAACAACATGTGCTACATTTCTGAATTAATCCAACTGTTTTCCTGTATCCAAAAATGTGGCAAAATTTGATCTACACCTGTCTCCAGTCCTCTGAAGCATGGTCCACTGAGACAATAATACAGTGCACCCTTGTTTTACACAGGGGATCCATTCTGGACCCCCCACGTAAAAGAAATAGCACGTGTACTTGAGCCCCATTACAAGTAATGGGGCTCATGCTAGTGGCAGTGCAGGGCAGCAGCATGTGCCCACCACAGGCACATGCACCATTGTTTCTTCCAGCATATGGCACCCTTCTTCCGGCACTGCTTTCAGTGTATGCTGAAAGCAGTGTATAATGCACCCACATATGACACGGGCACACTGTAATAATATGTATTGCACTTCTTAGTTCAACTGCATTTCTTGAAACCATGCTCCTTGAAACATCTATTCCCAGGATTTTATATGGTTGTTTCATGACCCTTCATCAGTCACAATTATTATATAAAGGTATACATGCATTATATTTATATAGGAGATACACACAGAAACACACACACACCACTGTCATTACCCTCAGTTCAAGTAGTTACATGCTGCAATGCTCATGAATTTCACAATGCCAATATCACATCTTCAGTATGAAGATTATCTTAATCAACCAATAACTGCAAGTAACCCTTACATTTAATATCATTTTTCATATATAAAATAAATACCCACTATAGTGATAGATTTCATATAATTAAATTTCTTCCTCTCACATCCAATACTATGACCACAGTATAAAACCATGTAACACTGGATTTACTACATGTTTATACAATAACTTGATTGATAATCACCCAAAGAGAATAAAGCTGATAAGGAGCAAAAGCTACTCCAGAGTAAGTCCACCACTGGGCACAGAAAGCAATTACAAGCAATGTCATATAAGGTACATATAACATCTATATAAACATCAGATCATCACAATCATAACTAACTAATCAACTAAATTCTGAATACATACTGAATTCTCATCTTTGATGCCATGGCTGTGATTTCAAGCCAAGAGAATGTTCTGCACAGCTAAAGATAACCAGTCAATATCAGTGAATATGATAGGATTATGAGCATCTTCAGCAAAAGAAAGTAAAGTCAGTATAGGCTCAAGTGAACCTTTTGTGATGAGAGATTAGTTCTGTTATATCTTTGTGGGGACCTCTGTTCAAAATGAAAGAGACACTCCTCTATTTAATAAATGAGCTAGAAATCAATTAAGGATCTAAAAGACTCACAAACAATTTAACAAAGTTTCAGATCATTTAATTGCTTGTGCTGCTTCTTTGTAATCACTTTGTAGAATAGTTTCTCTTCTTTCAAGTGTCTGAGCCTTCCACAAACTCTCCTGGGAAATCTAAAGCCAAATTAATGTTTCAATTATATATACAAACATCTGTGTCAGTAATATTTAAATTATGTGGCAATGAAAGGATGGAGGATTTATTGTTCATGGCTGGTTTCTTTGTAGAAGTTAACTACTAACATTTTTAGTCCAAATTCAGGTATCTTTGCATAAATATGACTCATAACAAACATATTATACATATTAACATCCATATGCATAAGATAAAATAGATGGCATAGGATAGTTTATTCCTTCCTCATACTGAAAATCTCTTTCTAAGCAAGCGAGTATGCTGTAGCATAGAGAGGAGAGAAAGCACTTGAACTTTAGCTCAGAGAGAGATGCCAGCTGTAGATACATCCATTGCCCTGGTTTATTTTTTACATTATTGTTCCAGGATCTATTGCTATTCTTTCATAGCCTCTCCACCAGACATTCATTCTTTGGAAGAGGAGGAAGAAGATATGCCACTTGCCCTGTCCTTGACATTGTTGGCATAGACTTTGCCCAGTCTCTGCGTATCCAGCCAAAGCTTTGAAATTGGGCATGTCCTGTGGTGGTTTTTTTACTGTAAAACATATCATATGGAAGTGAACCAAATGTAGAAGTTGGTATCAGGTCAATTCCTTAGTAATTCACCAACAGAATTTTGTCCAATATCTCTCTAAACCATATTTCTCATGTGTTTGCTTTCTCCTCTTCTTTGAAGATCAAAATTAAATATAAATCTTCTAGACAGCTTTAACAGAGATGTTTCTCTCTATACCTACCTGCAGCTTCATCCCATGTACATGTAAGTCTACTAATGTATTGATGGACAGCTATGAAATAATGAAAGCACAAGGCATTGGGGGGAAACAAAGATCACTTTATTTGACTTAAGAACCTGTTTGATGAAATGAACCTAGGAATAAGCAACCGGGGGAGGGGGGGTATCAAACTGAGACCACCTTCCCTTGGGCAGAACACCTGACCCCAAAGGCAATCCAATATCATGGGTTATTCCCCAACTGGCCATTTACTGGAAGGAAAACCAAGGTCACCCCTCCCCAAGTCCACAGACTTTACAGGAAAGGGGGGAAAAGCCTGTCTGCCCTGCAGGCCTCCATCTGTAGAGGCAGTTCTGGACCCCAGCTGTTCTCCAAAAGGATGCCAAGGTGTATATTGGTCTCTGATATTTTCTCCTTCATAATCTGCCAATGGCAATTTATTTACAGACACCACCTGAGCCAATTGGCAACTTGGAAGGGGGAGAAAATTCATATCCAGCTCCGAAGCATCCAGCATAGCTCACACTGAACTGAAGAAAATCTGAAAGATGCTCGTGACAGGGTGGCAGGGCCATAAAACACCTCTGACTCTGCCCACCTGACAAACTACAGCCTGGCACCCAAGCACAAGGCCAGTTAAATCTGGTCTGTGCTCCTGGAGGCCACCAAACTGTGTTCTCTCCCAGAGTATCTATCAGATGCCCAGTTTCAGACACACATTATTCACATAACACAGCATCGTTGAAAACCATAGAAATCTTGTGTTCTGTTGCGTCTGCTCAGATCTAGGCCAATTAGAACTTGGAAAAAATATTTATACAACACTCAGATTCTGTGAGTTACTCCCCCCAAAGGCAATTTTTTAAACATCTGCTGTCAGTTCGTTTAATTATTTCCATCCATCAATCCTAGATGGTCTCCTTAGATGATGATGATGATGATAGCAG